>NC_057405.1:7815523-8115523 GCF_019320065.1 Cervus canadensis
CTGCATTTAAGGCGGATTTTTACAGCTGGGCTAGCAAGGTAAGCCAATTTGTAAGCTTAGCTTACCCGCCTAATCCATATTAGTAGTCACTTAATGATTGGATAGGATTGTGTTTAAAGTCTGAAGCCAGTAAGATTTACATGCTGTGCACGTTGGAGAGAAAGAACATTCAATACTCAGGTTATTTATAGGTCTGTCTTTGTTTTTACTTATTGGACCCTTTTCAGTCTCATAGATCTATGTGCATAAGTTCAATATATACAAGGAGTACATAAGTAGCTTAGAACCTCTCCAGTCTGCTCTTTAGCCAAGCCTCTTTTGTTTTTGTGTAGACCAACTGCTAGGTATATGCTTGCCCAAACCAGAATACAGCATCAGACTAGTAGAGACAGCCTCTGGCTATCCAGTGACAAAATTCAGACTTTGTGTTCAGGGAGATCATTATCTAAGGAAGAACTTAAAAATCCAAAATACATTAAAATATTAGATGGTAGCATGAAGTTATACTGTCTACCCTTCAAATACCTTCAGAAGAAAATATGTACTTTACAAAAGATGTTCTGTTGCCTCTGCAACCTTCTCTTCAACATACTTTCATGCAAGTGGCATGTACTTATTGCCTCTGTGTACAGACAGACTGATGAAAACCTGTCAGATTTTAGAAAGCTGACTCAATAAATGTTCTGGGAACCACTGTCTTTTCTCAAAGTCTTCCTACTTTCTCACAGCTTTTAATACCCTCTCCCTCATCATCACTACTGAATTCCTTAACCCCTAATATTTTCTGAAATCTCAATTTAGTACTTTTAGAAAGATGAAACTACATGTTTTGGGGATAAAACATTTCCAACTTTCTGTAACTAATATCAAGAAAAATTGAATATTTTCATAATATCAGATTTTCTTTCATTGTCATTTCCAAGGAAATAAATGTCAAAATGTGGTTTTATAGACAAGCACTAAAATCATCTATAAATTTCCCATTGAAAGTAGCTCTATGAGGTAGATTCATGACAAGATGAAATGAAAGAAGCAGGATTAGGCAACAGTCAACTGATATTAAAATGTCAAACACAAGGTGAAAATAATCCTTTGATTGAAGAGAGTAGAGTCCGTAGAATTCACATGTTTTCACAATGATGAACAACTATTTCAGTAAAGATATTTTCTTTCATTTATTTGACAAGCTACTGTTTTATTGAATGAGATGAGGGGAAAAGGGAAGAAATACCAATATTTTGCTCCTATATAAGTGACAATAGGTTAATTTATGCAACAATAATAAACTGACTCCAAGTTCTAAGTGGTTTAAAGCAACACAAAGTTACACCTTGCTTTTGCTGCAAGTTAAATGCAAGACAGTGATAAGGTCTCTGTTGATTACATATTACCAGGGCTTCCCTGGTGGCTCAGATGGTAAAAAATCTGCCTGCAACATGGGAGACCCAGGTTTGACCCCTAGGTTGGGAAGATGCTCTGGAGAAGGGAACAGCTACCCACTCCATTGTTCTTGCCTGGAGAGTCCCATAGACAGAGGAGACTGGCAGGCTATAGTCCATATGGTTGCAGAGTCGTTACATATACTAAGGTCAATGAAGATTCCATTTTAGCACTTGGTTCCATAATCATCAAGATACAGGAAAAGGACTCAGGACATTGTGAATTGGCTATCAAAGCTTCTACTTTAAAGTGGAATCCATAGGCCCAATCATATTTACTTGATCAAAGAAATTACATGGCAGTTCCTAACTATATGAGCAGAGATGCTCAGCTTCAAACTACCCAGAAAGGACAACCAGAATAATTGTGAAGAACCCTAACTACTCCCTTCACTCTTCATGCAGCCTACAATTTAATGAGAGGAATCAGACATCTATGCCAATGTCAATATAAGAAGAGATATGATAATGGCTGAAGAGCATTATCATACAAACATAGCAGTAATGATGATAAAATACTAATTCTATCAAGTTTCATCAATTTATTAATGTACTGGGCATTATTCTAAGTCTTCTGCATGATATTAATGCATGCATTTTATTCTCAAAGAAACTCTGTGAGGTAGTTAGTATTGTTATTATCTCATTTTAGTGACTGAATCAAAATTAGAACCTAAGGAATCTGGTTCTTAAGCCTGAACCTTTAAATAGTATAGGACGTATTAGCCTGTTGGTTTCAGTACTTTGATTTTTAACATTTGTTTTTAATTTAAAAAACTTTTCATTATCTAAAAGCTTATTGAGAAACTTGACCTAACCCAAGTGGAACATCTTTGGTTAAAGTGGAAGAAGGGCCTAAAGTCCTTTCTTTTTGGCTCAGCATGTATTATCTTCCAGTTACAGATCTAGAAGGCAAGCATTAATATAAAAAAATACTTGACACTAATTTTTTGCTAAAAATATTACTAATATAAGCCTGCACATCTTCATACATTATCTATTTATAATATCTGTTATTGTGACAAATAAAAAGAAGAAGCAGATAACAGGGTCCTGAGACAAAAAGTCAGGGATCTATCATCAAGCTGAAATTGAAGATACCAACTTTTTGATTTCTAGAGTTCAATATTTTAAAAAATCTTCCTCAACTACTCTCTAAATTTGCAAACAAATTTAGAATTAAGAAAGCTGTATGGGGAGAAAAAGGACAAAATGCCATAAAAAGGATAAAAAGCACTATCGTACCAGTTAACTATTGTTCAACTGAGTGGTATTGTTTAATTATATAAAAGAAACAAAAAAAGCACAGCTATCTGGCAGGCATCAACAGAGAAAAAGAATTCGAATATCCTATATACTCCATGAAATCCACGCACCTGTTGGAAGTATTTGCTTTCCAATCTTTGTTTCTCTTCATTAATATTGAAATAAGAAAAACACTAAGGTTATACACACAAATATTTTTTAACTTCTCCATCATTTTTTTCTCTAAAATTGTCTCAATATAAGAAATACAAAGCCAATATTTATAATATTTCTTCTCAGGGGGCAACATTTATCTTCATTAGTCATTGATACATATTATTTTAAGTAATAAATACCTGAAAACAAACTTTAGTTTCCAATTACCAACGATATAAATATTTGTCATTTTAACTTACATGTAAGTTAATTAGATATTTTGTGGGATATGAGAAATCATTTTAACAAATAAATACAAAATAGTGTCTATCAGATGGTAAAGAATCTGCTTCTAGTGTGGGAGACCTGGGTTGAATCCCTGGGTTGGGAAGATCTCCCAGAGAAGGAAATGCAACCCACTCGAGTATTCTTGCCTGGAGAATCTCCAGGGACAGAGGAGCCTAGCAGGCTACAATCCATGGGGTTGCAAAGAGTCGGATATGACTAAGCAACTTAAGCACACCCACAAATAGATACATAAATTTTATATATACCTCTTTTCCTCATATAAAAACACAGAACCACTTTCATTCACTAAATACTTACATTTTTTTAGCATTCTCATTTTTTTAACCACATGAAGATATTAATGTGCTTCAGGTTTGCCATGTAAAACTTTTTTTTTTTTTAACTTCCATAATTATAACCAGGAATCAGAATACTTTTTTTAAAAAAGTTAAAATATTGTATTCTTTGAATATTTTCAACTATACCATTTTATGTTTGATTAATAAGTGTAAATCTAAAAAAGGCATCTGGGGTTCAGGCAGTAAAGTTGAGATTATCTCAGATGTGGCCATTCTGCAATTAAAATTAAACCAGAAACAGAAGAGTCTTACTGGCGAAAGGATACTACAGCATAAAGTGTCTCCTTTAATGTGCCTTTATATTTGTTGCAACATTCTATTATAAAAATCTCCTCCATATCTCCTTAATTCTTTGGTTCTTTACGTTACAGTGTGCTCCACTAGACACAAAATTCAAAGCTTTTTCTAATATTCAAAGAAACCAAAAGTGGTTAAGAGGATTTGTTAGGTAGTTAGGATAGGAAAAAGGAGTCCAAAATGGCGGTGGCTAAAAGACAAAGAAGGGAAAAGCCCGCAAAAATAGAACAAAGGAAGGTGTAAGGACTGGAGTGAGAACCTCAGGTGAAACAAACAGCCTTCCTGGCTAGCCCAGTTTACATAGGGCAGGTTCTGAGGGAGGAGAAAAAACATAAAAAAAGGAGCCAACACTGGGCCTCTGGACTCTTTTCTCTTTGTCTTTTGGGTTGTCCCATCCTCCCACCTCGAGGATGTATTTTCCTTTGCTTGCCAAATGAAACTGAGCTCTAACACTGGTCTGTCCAGTGCTTCAAATTTTTGCTGTGGCAAAACAGAACTGAGGAAATTACAAACTCGCCTGACACCTACAGTGCCGTTTCTCAGATTTAACCTGGCTGTACCAACCTCCGCTTGGCCTCTGCAAGGCAGAGGCCAAGCACAGCAGAAGCCCAACTCAGCAAAAGCGCCCATGGTGGAAGCTGAACATGAAGAAAACCCAAGTGCAGAGGAAGTGGGCATGCTAGAAGAAGCCCAGCGTGCTGCAACTGGCACAGCAAAAATAAACTCAGCAGAAAGCTCATGCGGCTCAGTCTCAGATTCCAGAAGACCTCTGGATGGGGTAGGAAGTCCTCGCTCCTATGGCTGGAAGGACATATGGCTAACAAAATCTTAATTCTTTTACAATCTCTCATTTCTTGTTTCCTTGAACCCCTGGCAAACAGGCAAGCCATTGTGGGTGCCCCAGTATATCTGGAAGGCTCCACTATCTGCTGTGCCTTAGTAGCTGTTGCCTAAGCAAGTGGGGGTCTTCTATCTTTAATCTTCTTTGTGCCAAGGATCGGGCCAATGAAAACTGTGAGCACAGGTCAGGTATTTAGCAGATTTTTCAGCAGGTTGTGAAGGGGATTTCTCAGCACATGTTTCCCACTACTTTCCCCTCCCATCCTTCAGCTCCTTTCTCCTGGGACTTGAGCCAGACCAAAACCCATGGTGCCTGGCTTCAGGACCTAATGAATCTCAGGCTCTTGATGTGTCATTGAAAAAAAAAAAAAAAAAAATCAGTGAGAGACACAGAGATAGGTAAGAGATGAATTTGTTCCGATTTAGAAAGAAGCACAAATCACAGGGTATGGGCCATCACTGAGGCCCTGGAATGTGGTGTGATTAGTTTTTTCTGAACTGGGTGATTCCATATGCTAATGAGTGGGAGGATCATTCCAACAATTGAGGAACCACCCACTCCTTGGGCTTTTGATAGTGCTTTGGAACTATTCTGGCACCTCTGGGTGTGTCATTTAGCTTGCAGATTGAGAATCAAGGTTTTGTTGAATTTGAATTGTCAGTCATCTTGGACCCACTTGATTTTAATCAGTTTATATATGCCCTTGGGCTATGTCATTCTTTCAAAAGTTGTGCCCTGCCCCCTTTGCTCCTGTTTCATGCTCTTTTCCTGAGTCCCCTCTGAGGCCACAATGTTGCCTCTACAATCTTCTGAAGGGACAACCAGAAAATAGATGGCCTTTGGGGGGAAACAACTGTATAATATCCAATCCCTCTAGATAGTCAGGCCTTCATCTTCCATGTTTCCTAAAACATGTGCAACAACAGCATCTCTCAGTGAACCTGGTGGGACGGGTGACAGGTACACAGTACCTACTAGAAGTCCATATGTTGGTGGCATCCCTTCAAGGGCAATTGGGCTTCCAGGGATAATGTTTGTCACTTTGGGAGAGAGCCCTGAAAGCCGTTTGGGCCCAAACCATTACCACCCTTTTCCTAAAGTTACAAACATATCCCTGGAATCAAATCTCCATTCTACCTTTATTGGAATGTCTGGTCCGTTGCCTCTTATCAATTTGTTCTTAAGCCACTCACAAATTCCTACAACCAGGAACCTGTCCCATTGTAGGCAACATAGCTCCACCCCGCCTATTATTAACATACTCTTCATGCCCCTAACAGGACCAGATAACCCCCTCTTTTGTCATTACTTCTTCTATTACCTAAAGAGGGTCTATAACAATGAAATGTTTACTATTGGAAGCACCCTAAACTGCTCTTATGGAAGATCAGGGGAAGAAATTAGTGACTTACATTCCCTCAGAGCAATAAGAAGATAAGGCTTATGGCTGTTTCACCAGGTTCCCAGTCTCAGCACACAAACTTGGATTGCTTTACATAATGGTATCCATTTCCATCCATGGTGGACAAACCAGCAATGAGTTAAGATTTACAACCCCTTAACCCTACCCAGCACTGGTCATGCTGGAACCTTAGGGATGCTCAGCTCCAGCCTGGGGTCCTGGGAGGTGGACCTGCCTAGGGATCTGGTCCTTAGAAGGTTGTCACACCTCAACCTGCTGGGGAGCCACCAGTCCAGGGGTCCCAAGAGGTCGACATGCCTTGACCTGCTCAGGGACCCAATTCTTGGGAGGCTGACCCGCCTCGCCCTGCCCAAGGATTCGATCTCCAGGACACTGTCACGCCTCAGCCTGCTTGGGGATCCGCACCCTGACCCAGGGACTCCTGGCTATCAGGATGCAACAGTACTGGGTAGGATAAACTTCAGAAAGACTCACACCAAAAAAAAAAAAAAAGAAAAGAAAGACTCACACCTAAGGAAGTCACCAATAAAAACAGAAGGCCTATTAGTTTTTTTCTTTTTTCTTTTCCTCCCTGTCATCACTTTTAGATGGGAAATAACCGATCCACTTCTCTACAGATGCCCTTGAGATGCACCCTTGATAACTGGAAGCTGCTCGATCCTCTAACTCTAAGGAGAAGTTGCTTAAAATTCTTTTGTGCCACTGAGTAACCACAGTATCCTCTGGGAGACAAGGAACACTGGCCTGAGAATGGGAGTTTAAATTACAATACCATCCTGCAGCTAGACTTATTCCACAAAAGACAAGGAAAATTAACAGAGATTCCCCCATGCCCAAATCTTCTTCTAAGAGATATAACTCTGTCTTAAGTATGGGATTGTTGTATGTCCTAAAAGTGAGCCTACAAGGCAAATGGTGTTAGGCACAGACAACCAAGAGAAGGAAGCCCCTCATGAAGACTCACCTCTCATGGCTCCTGAGTTGCTCCTTCCTTGTATCCAAATGTGCCCCCATATCCGAGAGCACCCCTTCCACAAAAGCCGGCTCGAGTATGTCCCTTAGTTGAAACTGGAGGAGAATTCAGACCAACCCAGGTCCATAAGACCTTCTCCCTCTTAGAACTAAGACAGATCAAACAAGACCTGGGAAGCTCTACAGATGACCCAGGCAAATATACACTCCAATATATTACCTTGGCCTTTGACTTGATGTGGAAGGACATCATGGTCATATTTAGTCAAACTTTTTCTGACCCTGAGCATGCTAGGGTCTTAAAGGAAGCCTGAAGTTATGCTATAGGGCTTCACATGTCAAGCAATAAATAGCCAGTAGGGGAAACTGCAGTCCCCTCCTCAGGTCCTAAATGGAATTATAATGACCCTGAACATACCTGGGAAAAGGATCATTTTCTGATCTATGTAAAGGCAGGACTAAAAGCAGCCCAGCAAAAAGTAATCAGCTATGCCTGGATCTCAGCAATAACTCAGGAGCCCAGTGAGAATCCCATTGCCTTTCGGGAAAGGCTGAAAGAAGCCCTCCAAAAGTTTACCAATCTGGACTTACACTCTTATGAGGGACAGGTGATTTTAAAGGACAAATGCCTGCCCCAGTGTGCATCAGACATCAGGATAAAGTTACAACAGCTACAACAGCAAGACCCTGCTGCCTCTTTAGATGACATGGCCCAGATAGCCACCAGTATCTTTTATAACAGAGAACAGGAGAGGGACGCCAGGGTCCAGAAAGGGAGAAAAGAAAAGAGACAAGGCATGCCCAAATGTTGGCCACCCTCCAGGGAAGCCCTATGGCAAATCTCGAGTCCTTGAAGGACAAGGCATGAGGCAAATGCCTAATCTGTAGACAGGCGTGACATTGGCTCAAAGAAGGTCCAAACCATGACAAGTCTCCTAAAACAGCTTGCTAAAAATGCCATAAATTGGGACATGGGTGCCACTCTGCCCTTGGGACCCAAGAGCCTCAAGGTTAAGTGCCAAGCCTTCCCTCATGATGGTTCAACAGGACTGAAGTGGCCCACTCCAGCCAGTCCGCTTGTCACAGAAAACCATCACGGGGCTGGAGCCAAGGGTGCAACTGGATGTGGCAAGTAGGTCTGAGAATTTCTTGGTTGACACAGACCTCCTACTCCAGAGCCTTCTCCTCCCAAACTTGTACCATTTTGGGTGCTACAGGAAAAACAATTACAAAAATATTCATCCAAGCACTTCTTTGTTGCTGGGATGGACAAATATTTTCCCGCCAGTTTCTGGTGGTCCCTGAGTGTCCTACTTCCTTATTGGGAAGAGATCTCTCCCTGCCTTCAAAATCTTGCAGCTATTGAAGTCCTGATAGAAGATGCTTTAAAATTCTCTTTTGGGGGCAAACTAACTTTTTTTTTTTTTTTTACCAGCCTCCCAGTGAAACAACTCCTGAGTAGGAGAGGCCATTTATGGATGTCTGATCAAAGGATCCTCAGGTATCAAGTAGGGCTGATGGAAAATCCAGGCCTCACTATATCCCCTTGTGAGGTTCTTAACCCAGCTGTCCTCCTGCCTGTACCTAAGGGCTCTCTTCCCCTTTCACTCTTGCCTAGAAATTTTGGACCACTGGAAAAAACCCTGAGAGGGATTGTCAGAAGATCCTCTGACCAGTCCTTAGAAAATCTGGTACACTGATGGAAGCAGCTTTGTCTTGGATGGAAAAAGAAGAGTCGGATATGCAATTGTCTCCAATTTTGAGACCATAGAGGCTAAACCTTTGCCACCAGGTACTTCAGCCCAATTAGCTGAGCTCATAGCCCTGACTTGAGATGTAGAGCTAGGAAAAGGAAAAAGAGTAGCCATTTACACTGACTTCAACTATGCCTTTCTGGTGCTACATGCACATGCTGCCATTTGGAAAGAAGGAGGCTACTTGACCACCCGAGGGTCCCCAATCAAATATGGTGATCAAATCCTTTAGGTTTTTGGAGGCAGTCCATCCACCCACTGAGGTTTCAGTCTCCCATTGTAAAGGACACCAAAAAGGGAGCACAGAAGTGGCACAAGGGAACCAAGCAGTTCATCGGCAGCTAAGAGAGCAGCGTTACAGAACAATGAATAGGGGTTGCCACCCTAGTTCCACAGACTAATTTGCCAGAAACTCTTTCATATGCTGAAGGTGAGCCTCTTAAAGCTAAGAGTGAGGGCTTCAAGAAGATCATATGGGATGGTTCCAAAAGGAGGGACTCCTTTTTCTGCCTGGGAACCTCCAATGAAAGTTGGTTAACTCATTAAATGCCACTATTCATTTAGGGGAGAAGGCCCTCCAAAGATTACTAGTGAGGTCCTTCAGAGGAACAGGCCTCCAAAGGACTATAAGGCAAGTGGTCTCCTCTTGTCCCACTTGCCAATTAAACAGCCCCCAAGGAGCCTGAAGACCCCAGCTGGCCAGCCCGTCCAATAGTGTGGGACTTATTCAGGAGAGGACTGGCAGATGGACTTCACCCAGATGCCAGTTTTTCAAGGGTATAAATACCTATTAGCCATGATAGATATGTTCACAGGATGGATTGAAGGTTTTCCCACCTGGACTGAGAAGGCTGAGGAGGTGGTAAAAAAAAAAAAAGAAAGAAAAAAAAGAAATAAAGAAAGAAAACTGCTCCATGAAATTATTCTGAGATTTGGTCTGCCCGGATCATTACAAAATGACAATGGGACATTATTTCTAAGGTCATTCAAGGGGTCTCTAAAGCATTGGGCATTATTTATTATCTCCATTGTACCTGGAGGCTTTGGTCTTCAGGAAAAGTAGAAAGAGCCAACGAATTCTTAAAATCAGCAACAAAAATGATAACCCAGGAGACCTCCCTGGGATGGAAGGAGGCTTTACCAATAGCTCTTCTCTGAACTTGTATTTCCCTTAAGGAACAGGTTGGTCTTTGTCCTTATGAGATGCTATGTGGTAGACCTTTTGTTTATGTCAATGACCTCTTCCTAGATCCACAGGCTCAGATCCTCCCGTCTTATACCATAGCCAATGGGCAATTCCAATAGTATATATGCCTGTGGGGTATCAACCAGGATCCCCAAAATTCTAAAAAGACACCACTATATGCTCCAGGGACTCAAGTCCTAATTACAGTCTGGAAAGATGGTCCCCAAAGGCTCAACTCCAGCCCACATGGAAGGGCCCCTACCTTGTAATATTTTCTACCCCCACAGCAGTCAAAGTACCAGGACATGACTCCTGGATTCACTACTCATGAGTCAAGCCATGGAAGAAAACAGAAGAGGATACTCAATACACCTGTGAGTCCCTGGGAGCTCTCAGATACCTGTTCAGAACTACACATGAGTGCCATTCTAATGAACATTCCCTCAAACTAAATTTCTGGGGATAAAATTTCTCAGGATAGCACTGAAGAGCCAACACAGCTTGGCAAGGGTTGTTCTCCAAAATAGACAAGAGATAGATCTCCTGATCCCTGAACAATGAGGGATTTGAGCCATCTTGAATAAGATGTGTTGTTTTGGGTAAACACCTCCAGTCAAGTTAAAAAAGTCTCACAGTCTTCAAGGAAAACATTCAGATCCTACTGGATATCAAAGAATGAGCTGGAGAATTCTCAGGGTGGCTATAATCACTGGGGGATCCTTCTGCTAGGGATGGGGAATTTGGAGTTGGCTAATGCCCCTACTAATCCCTGTTATCACCATATTGATGCTGCTTATGATTGCTACATGTATTATCAACTGTCTAATCCGGTTTGTCTCTGTCCAGGTCAACATGCAGTGACAGTTCAACAAGGATACATAAAACTACAGGCAACCATGGAAAATATCACTCACCCTTGGATGGACACTGCAATCAGGACTCTGAAGCTTGAGACTAGCAAGAGGGGGAGTCCCAATGCCCTTCACTGTCCCAGTTCAGCAGGAAGTAGCCAGAGAGACCTCAACACCCCTATTCCCAAAGAACTGGGCATCCCAACTCTTGAGGGGGGAATGTTAGGTAGTTAGAATAGGAAAAAGGAGTTCAAAATTGCAGTAGCTAAAAGATAAAGAAGGGAAAAGCCCACAAAAATAGAACAAAGGAAGGTGTGAGGACCGGAATGAGAACCGAAACAAACAGCCCTCCTGGCTAGTCCAATTTACATAGGGCAGTCTCAGGGGGAGGAGAAAAAACATACAAAAAGAGGAGCCAAAATTGGGCCTCTGGCCTCTCTTCTCTTTGAGTCTTTTGGGTTGGCCCGCCCTCCAGCCTCCAGGATGTATTTTCCTTTGCTTGCCAAATAAAACTGAGGTGTAACACTGGTCCATCTGTCACTTCAAATTTGTGCTGTAGCAAGACAGAACCGAGGATATTACAAACTCACCCGACAGATGTAATTAAAGTTTTTTCTATAATCTTTGGAGAAGCTTTATATTATACATACAATAAAGTAAACAATCCTAGAAAGTTAAATTAAATAACAAAAACTCACAGTAGACACTGTTGGTTTGTCTTGTCTTGAACTTGCCACTAATAAGGACATTGCTGAGTCATTCTTTATTGAAATCTATGTCATCCTTTACAACACTTAAAATTTCTCATCCCTCTTTTGTTTAGAATAGTTTGTTCTGTCATGGAAATCCGTGCACCAGATATTAAGCTTCCATTACATTTGTATTGGGCATTGAATTTGCCTAACAAAGTAGTTATATTTGCTTAATCAGGTTATTTGAAAGTGAAAGTGAAAGCTGCTCAGTGGTGTCCAACTCTTTGTGATTCCATTTATAGTCCATGGAATTCACAGTCCATGGAATTCTCCAGGCCAGAATACTGGAGTGGGTAGCTGTTCCCTACTCCAGGAGATTTTCCCAACCCAGGGGTGAAACCCAGGTCTCCCTCACTGCAGGTGGATTCTTTACCAGCTGAGCCACAATCAGGTTATTTAACTCCCAAGAATTCTGCTTATGTTCTTAGTTCTATGGTGATAAAATTTGATATTAAATTTAATTTTTAGATTCCCCAAGCATATCCATATATTTGTTCCTATATTGTTATGGGATGTTTATAAATAATAATATTGTCATTTTCCCAGTAAGCTATGGGGCTCCATTGCTGTCATTAAGGACTCACCTGCCAAGTTAGAAATATATGTGTTCTGACAAATGTCTTTCCTGCTATCCAAACGGTCACAGCTGCTACAGTAACAAATGACATCCATTCTCAATACCTATCTCTCTAAATCTCCAACTAACAACTGAATAAAGTATAAAAGGGCTAAAATCACATAGAGCCCAATTATGTTCTTGGAATGAATTATTTCAGCTGTAACTGAAGAGTTTATATTGAAATAGGGGAAAATTCTCAAAATTTGTTCCTAATAGAATTTTTTCTATATATAAAAATTATTGTGCTTAATTTCTGAAGTTTGAAGCACTGGATTAGTTACAGCATTCTAAACAAAAGTAACTGTATTTGACTTTGAGAAGTGTCACTATCTGATAAACAAACTATAAGCTTAGTGAATTTTCTAATTCCCTTTTGATTGATCATGCAAGCTTGGATTTCTTTAATATTACTTTTTTTCCCCCTTTCTTCTTTCTTTCTTCTTTTTCTTCTTCTTCTTTTTTTTTTTTTTTTCTTGCAATCTGATCTCTCAATTGCTTTGTCAAACATGCTTCCTGCTCTCTCAAAGGGAGGTGATCTAGATTAATGAGATTGAACTCCACAGATTAATACTCTATAAGGAGCAATCATTTTTTCAATTGATATTATTTCACTATTTCAATTTTCTGAAATCACTTGGGACCCATACTAACCTAGAGGGATAACAAACAAGAAGATTAAGCTAGAACAGCCATGATGTAAATTCTCACAAAACCTTCAGAAACATATGAGTATCAATTTCATTAGAATTAAATCAAATTGAGTTGACAGTCACTAAGACAGAAAGACAATTTTTTCTTTAAAAGATCTTTCAAAGCTCTTTCCCTACGGCTTGCCTTCTAACTAAAATTATGCCTGGGAGATATGGAAACCAGTGAGATTTCACTGTATGGAAGCACAAAATATTTACTGAAATTTGATCAAAGAGAATCAGACTATTTTTTGCAAGAGTATAGAGACAGTATTAGTGATAAAAATTAGTATAGAGGGTTGTAATGAGTGTAACTATCTTCCAAAGAATCAGGATTTATTAAAATTAAACATGTGCTCTAGAAAGGCAGGCAGAATATTGTTGGGGAAAAATGAACAAATTCAACAATTAAATATTAATAGTACTATTACACATTATTGAAAATATATTAAATATTATTTATATGACTACACAACATGCATTTTTAGAGGAAGAAACAACTTGAAATTGAGGTTCTTATCATCTGTCCTCAAAAGTTTCAGGTGCTATAGCCCAGTTCTTCTAGGATACTAGCATAGTAAATATAATAATTTGAATCAAATGGCAATATTTTCCCAAATAATTGCAATAATTTGAGCAATGTAACTGGTGGATACAAAAAAGCATTCACTTTAAAGATCTACCACTAATCAAAAGTAACATTTATCATATGCTTTGGAGAAGGAAATGGCAACCCACTCAAGCGTTCTTGCCTGGAGAGTCCCATGGACAGAGGAGCCTGGCTGGATACAGTCCACAGGGTCACAAAGAGTCAAAAACAACTTAGCAACTGAACAACCAACATCATATACTTACTATATTACAAGTGCATACCAAGTGCTTTACATACATAGTCTCATTTCATTTTCACAACAAAGTCTTCATTTCATCCTCACAGAAATGGGGTAAGGAAAGATTAATTTCTCAAGCATGCATAATATTTACTGAAATTTGGCCACAGAAAATTTGATATTTTAATCACAATATTGTACAATGCAATTTTTACTATAATAAAATAATTGTACTATCTTTATTATAAAATATATATTAGAAAGGCTAAATAATTAACCCACAGTCACAGAAGTAATAAGAAAAGATGAAGCAAAAATTTGATTGGAGACCATTTTACCACAGAGCTAACCTGTTGTTAACCATCATATTGACCTGACCATGTGAATATTCATTACAATAAAAATACCCTGACACTTGTTTGGCCAATATTCTTAAGATAAAAATAGAAGAAAGATACTGCTAAAGCCTTTTAAAGCACAGGCTTTGGCTTGCAATAGACCATTTACTGTGTTTGGGGGATATAAATAAATATTATTCAAATCAAATGATAATCATGTATTTATAATATACTATATACTGTAGATTTCCAGGAATCTACAATTGGGGGGGGAAAGCAAAGTATATGAATAGAAGTTAAAAAAAAAAAGACTATTTAACTAATGGTTAGATGTTAATAAAAGCACTGTTAAGAGAAATTGAAGACAATATTCCCCATTAAATAATGTAACAAATTGAATATTATGCAAAAATGGAAGAGAATTCATCAGGTATATATGATGAATTCAGAAAATAATTTACATAAGAGAGGGATCTAGAAGAATGTACAATATATGAAAAGAGAGGAAAGGATAATGGTAAGAGAATCTGCCTATGACAATATGTAACCCACAATTAAAAGTATAATAAATCACCCTTGTTTTTTGTATGGTCCATTTGTTGTTTGTTGTTTAGTCGCTAAGTCATGTCTGACTCTTTGCAACCCCATGGACTGTAGCCCCCAGGCTACACAAACAAACACAGTCCAAACTGGGTTGTTTTTGAACTGGTGAAAAAAACAGAAAGAAAAAAAACATAAATGGTATATCTTTACAAAAGTATGACTGACTTGAAAAATGTAAGGAGAAAAATGAATATTGAAGGATATACTGCAATCTTAAGCTTTGCAAAGACAACAGAGAGAAAAATTTCCAATGGATTGGAACTCCAACTGTCCCTTGAAAATAATTGATCTGTTAACACTCATAGATGTAAATTTCTAGATATTAATTAACAAGTTATTTCAAAGTGTTAAGTCATGCAGTGGTGTCTGACTTTTTGTGACCCCATGGACTGTAACCCATCAGGCTCCTCTGTCCATGGGATTCTCCAGGCAAGAATACTGGATGGGTTGCCATTTCCTTCTCCAGGGGCTCTTCCCGACCCAGGGACTGAACCCAGATCTCCGGCGTTGCAAGCAGATTCTTTATCATTTGAGCTACCCGGGGAAGCCTACACATACAAAGACACAATTTAAAGTAAGTTTTGATGCACTCATGAAACTATCAAACAAATAGGAGTATTGTCTAAACTACCAAAAGTAGTACATGAAAGGATATCATCATGGAGGAGAGAGGAATGAATCAGTTTTAAAAGAGTGGTATTATTTTGAATAGTGAATTAGAAAACAAACATTGAGAATGTAACATAACTGTTAATAATTCTAATGCAATTTATTTGTAAAGATTTAGTGAATACCTTCTCTTGCATACAAACAAGCTGAACCTCAGAAATATATGGATGGGTATTGAAAGATCTCCTTGCTCGGATTAGTTTATAATTTAGTGAGAGAATAGAAATACATTACATTAATAAAAACTCATGAGATTTTAACATTGTTCTAAAGGTCATAATAATAAATAATGATTTGGAGAATGATTTTTGAAGTTCATCTAAAATTGATACAAAGGTTCAATGCAATTCCCAAAATTATTCCATAAAGAAATTGTGTAGATACAGACAGTATTATACTAGCTTTTATATGGAAAGGTAAAGAACTAAGCCAATTTTGAAAAATAAAAATAAAGTTGGAGGAATCAGGCTATTTGATTTCAAGTCAATTTATAGCTACAGTAATGAAGAGTCTTTGGTACTGATGGAGGGACAGATACACAGATCAATGGAACCGAATAAAGGATCAAGAAATAAATCTGCATAAGTGTACTCAACTTTCTTTAAATTAAAATCATATTTTAAAAAGCAGTTTAAGGTTCACTGCAAAATTGAGAGGAAAATAAATAAATTTCCAATATAGTCACTGTCCCACACGTGCATAGACTACCTTATTATCAACATCCACAATAGCACATTTTTTTTATAATTGTATCTATATTGACATGTCATATTCACCAAAAATTCATAATTTACATTATAGTTTACTCTTGGTGTGAGACATTCTATGAGATTAGGCAAATACATAATGAAATGTATTTATCATACAGAGTGTTTTCATTGCATTAAGAATCCTCCATGTTCCACCTATTTATCACTTTTCCCACCCCAAAACCCTGCCTACTATTGGCCTTTAAATTATCTCCACTTGTGCATGTGTGCTCAGTTGCTCAGTTTAATCCAACTGTTTGTGACCCCATGGACAGTGGCTCGCCAGGCCCCTCTGTCCATGGGATTTTCCAGGCAAGAACACTGGAGTGGGTTGCCATTTCCTATTCCAAGTGAACTTCCCAACCCAGGGATCGAACTTGTGTCTTCTGTGTATCCTGTTGGGCAAGCGAATTCTTTTAACACCGCGCTACCTGGGAAGTCCATAACATCTCCATAGTTTTGCCTTTACCATTATGTCATATAGTTGGAAACATACATAATGGAGACTTTTTGGATTGCCTTCTTTCAATTATTGATATTAATTTAAGTTCCTCCATGTCCTCTCAAGACTTGAGCATTGCTTTTTAGCATTGCATATTATTCCATGTTCTCGATGTTCCATAGTTTATTTATCCATTCACCCGCTGAAGGGCAACTTGGTTGCTTCCCAGTTTTGGCAATTATGAATAAAGCTGCTATAAGCACACATGTGCTGTATATATACAACTATAAGCACACAAATATATGTGTGTGTGTATGTACACACACACACACACACACACACACACACATATATATGCTTTCAATTCATTTGGGTAAATACCAAAAAGCATGAAGATGGATTATATGGTAAAACTGTATTTAGTTTTTTAAGAAACTGAAAAACTGTCTTCAACAGTGGTTATACCATTTTGCATTCTCACCAGAAACAAATGAGAGTTCCTACTGATCCACAATCTCATCAGCATTTGGTGGTGTCAGTTTTCTGGATTTTGACCATTTTGAAAAAAATATGTAGTGGTATCTCATTGTTTATTATTATTTTTTTAATTCTGATTTTTTTCCTGATGGTATATGATGTAAAGTATCTTTTTCTGTGTTTATTTGCCATGTATGTATCTTCTTTGAAGAAGTATCTGTTCGGGGTTGGCTCATATTAAAATCAAACTATTTTCTTACGGTTTTTTTAAAAGTTCTTTATGTGTTTGGCCAAGCAGTCCTTCATATGTCATTTTCAAATATTTTATTTCAGTCTGTGGTTTGTCTTATTCCCTTGAAAATGACATTCCAGAGAAGTTTTAAATTTTCATGAGATCCAGTTTATCAATTGTTTCTTACATGCATTACACATTTCACACGCAACTCTAGACTTTGTTATGTGCTATATTCTAACTTTATAGTTATGCTTTTACCTTTAGGTGTGTGATTGATTTTTAGTTAGTTTTTCTGAAGGGTGTAAGGTCTGTCTAGATTTATTTTTTGCATGTGGACATACAGTTGTTTCAACACCATTTGTTGAGAAGAGTCTTTGCTTCATTGTTTTGCCTTTGTTCCTTTGTCAAAGATCAACTGCTTTTTATGGGGTACTATTTCTGGGTTCTCTATTCTGATCCAGTGGTCTTCAATTATTTTGCTAAAATTACACGGTCTTTATTACTAGAGTTTTATGTTAAGTTTTTAAGTCAGGTAGTGTTAGTCCTCCAAATTTGTTCTTCTATTTCAACAGCATGCTTGCTATGCTTGATCTTACTTCTCTCCACATAAACTTTAGAATCAATTTGCTTTTATCCACAAAATAAGTTTCTGGGATTTTGACTGGAATTGCATCAAATCCATGGATTACTTTGGAAATAACTGACATCTTTAATATATTGAGTCATTTAGATCATGAACATGGGATATCTCATTTATTCAGTTCTTCTCTCATCTCATTCAGCAGAGTTTTATTGTTTTCCTCATGTAGATCCCTTATATATTTTGTTAGTTTTATACCTAAGTATTTCACCTTTTGGTTGCTTTTAAAAATTGTATTGTGTTTTTAATCTCAAATTCCATTTATTTATTGCTTGTATATAAGATAGCTGTTGACTTTTGTATACTAACTTTGTATCCTAACACCTTACTAGAATCACATATTAGATTTTTTGGTTAATTCTTTTGTATTTTCTACACAAATAGTCATGTTGTCTGTGAACAAAGACAGCTTTATTCCTTTCTTCCCATTATGTATATTATTTATTTATCAATTGATCTAATTATTTATTGAAGTCTAATTACATTAGTTAGAACTGCCAGTGTGATATTGAAAAGGAGTAATAAGATGGGGCAACTTTGTCTGTGTAGGGACACAGAGAGAGCTCTGTCTCCCTTATTTTGCCTCTAGTTTAGATTCCTTTACCTGACTGTGCCCCACTAACTGGATCAGTAATCAACAAGGAAGAACATGTGGAACAAGGCAGGGTGGGGGGAATTTCAGGATAGAAATATTTTTTATGTACATCTAAGGGCTTCCCTGATGGTTCACTGATTAAGAAACTGCCTTGCAATGCAGGGGACATGGGTTTGATCCCTAGTAGGAGAACTAAGATCCCACTTGGCTATAGAGAAGCCCATGAACCACATGGAATTCAGTATAGCCAAAATTCATAAAAAAGGAAAAAAAAAAAAAAAACCTCAATAAAATGTACATCTAAACAAGAGGGAAAAGATAGTATACTGTGGCAATTAGAAAAAAATGACAAATTTCAAAGAGATAGCTTTCAGAAATATAAAAAAAATAAATAAAATGAAACATCAATTAAATAGGGTTGGGAGATAAGAAGGAGGAGCTCTCATGACTGAGAATATAGCGGTACCCAAAATAAGAAGAAAGACTTCTTTCCAGCAAAGATTCAGCCAATGAAAAGCCATAAGGACTCTATGTTTACTATATCTCTCCCAAGTTCCTCTTTTTCCTCTATAAAGATGTTCTTCTCTCCTTGATGTGCAGGAACTTGCTCACAACTCACCATGAATACAAACCATGAATTGCAATTCTCCACTGATTCTGAATAAACCCATCTTACTAGAGAAATAACTGGCAGTTTATTTAATTCAGGTCAAAGTTTTGGTGACCCATACGGGGACCTACAGAAGACCACTGAAGGCTCCAGGGTAAGTAAACAAATATTAAACCCACAACTGTCACTTACTCCTTTCCTTTCTTACCCTAGAGTGTGGAGGTGTGTCTTTTTCAAGAAACCAAGCTCACATCTTCTTCGCAGTTGAAGCTCTCTGGAGTTTATTTGGGATTTATCATAGTTTTATTTTTCTGGTTAAGGCCTTGTTCTACATGTGACATTTGACACTTGGATCTGATTTTGAAATCGGACTATTCAGCTAAAGCTTGCTAAGAAACACTTAGCCCATTCCATAGGTAACAGGAGCTGCTTCACTAAAACAGTGTCGGGTCAGCCATCAGCATATTAGAGTAGAATAGTCTCTGGACACTGGCTGAAAAAGCTTTTGGCTTGACTCCTCTAGGGCTAAGCTGTTACCTTAGAATTGGCTGGTACTAGCTTGAAAGCTGTTTGAATTGAGCTTTTTAATCTGTAAGATGCTTGACTTGTTGAAAATTATTCCCTTATTCTAAAGAGAAACTTCTGAGAAATGAGATCCCAGGTATCTCAATATTTTGAGGGTACACCCATTATAGGGACTCTAGTCAATTTAACGTTTAAAAACAGTGATCTTTCCCCATACACATTTTAAATAAAATAGACCAACCTGACCAAAAGCAAATTAGAATATCAATGACCATTATGGGGAACTTTGGATATTCCATACTTAATTTCCTTAAAACTGAATTGGACAACAATAGCTCAAAAATTTCCAGAATGGAGGGGAAAGATTTTTTTTCAATTTTTATTTTGAGGCTTCCAATGTTACAAAAAGTCTAAAATTACTCCCTGCAAAATAAAACTTCAAGATTAAGTGAGGTAAACAAACACTTAGAACACAAAATTGCTCTTGAAGCCTCAGTCTCTCCTTCCGTTGCTTCTTTGTCTCATGCTCCCCGTCCAGCTCCATCTCGTCTCCCTCCCTTGGCTCATCGTAACCAGACTCTGCCTCTGGTGCTCTCCAGTTCATACCTTCAACACAGCCTGTGCCTCCTCTAATGCCTTCACCTCTGCTATTACTGAGTCTTCCTTCAAACCTCTCTTTTTCTCTGAAACTCCCCCCACTCCCTTTTCTTCTGAACTTTTTAAAACCCATCCCTTTAAAATTAAACCTTTCAAGGATCCAGAGGCTAAACCCCTATTATTTCTTCTTCTTTTTTATATTGCCTGGACTAAAGCTGAACTGTGAACCATTAATCAAAGATTTTCCCAAAGTAGTTGAAGATCTTTACATACTTGCTGAGAAATTTAAACTTACCAGCCTGGACTTTCATTAGACAGTTCATATGCTTGCCTGTGAAAGCCAGGCCTAGAATTGGGTAAAAACCATAATTGGGAAAATCATGACAAGTTTCTAGGATTACAACTCAAAGAGCAGTTCACTAACTTTCCACATGATAAGACTTTGACAATTGCTAGGTGACTTTGCTAGGCAATACTTAGGGCTGTTGACTGTGGCTCAGATCATGAATTCCTTATTGCCAAATTCAGACTTAAATTGAAGAAATTAGGGAAAACCACTAGACCATTCAGGCATGACCATAATCAAATTCCTTACCATTACAGAGTGGAAGTGACAAATAGATTCAAGGGATTAGATCTGAGAGACAGAATGCCTGAAGAACGATGGATGGGGATTCGTGACATTGTACAGAAGGCAGTGATCAAGACCATCCTCAATAAAAAGAAATGCAAAAAGGCAAAATGGTTGTCTGAGGAGGCCTTACAAATAGCTGTGAAAAGAAGAGAAGTTAGAGGCAAAGGAGAAAAGGAAAGATATACCCATTTGAAAGCAGAGTTCCAAAGAATAGCAAGAAGAGATAAGAAAGCCTTCCTCAGTGTTCAACACAAAGAAATAGAGGAAAGCAATAGAATGTGAAAGACTAGAGATCTCTTCAAGAAAATTAGAGATACCAAGGGTACATTTCATACAAAGATGGTAACAATAAAGGACAGAAATGTTATGGACCTAAGAGAGGCAGATGATATTAAGAAGAGGTGGCAAGAATATACAGAACTATACAACAAAGTTCTTCATGACCCAGATAATAATGATGGTGCGATCATTCACCTAGACCCAGACATACTGGAATGTGAAGTCAAGTGTGCCTTAGGAAGCATCACTATGAACAAAGCTAGTGGAGGTGATGGAACTCCAGTTGAGCTATTTCAAATCCTAAAAGATGATGCTGTGAAAGTGCTGCACTCAATATGCCAGCACATTTGGAAAACTCAGCAGTGGCCACAGGCCTGGAAAAGGTCAGTTTTCATTCCAATCCCAAAGAAAAGCAAGGCCAAAGAATGTTTAAACTACCAAACAACTGTACTCATTTCACATGCTAGTAAAGTAATGCTCAAAATTCTCCAAGCCAGGCTTCAACAGTACATGAACCATGAATTTCTTGATGTTCAAGCTTGTTTTAGAAAAGGTAGAGGAACCAGAGATCAAATTGCCAACATCCACTGGATCATTGAAAAAGCAAGAGAGTTCCAGAAAAACATCTGCTTCCACTTTATTGACTATGCCAAAGCCTTTGACTGTGTGGATCACAACAAACTGTGAAAAATTCTTCAGGCGATGGGAATACCAGACCACCTGACCTGCCTCTTGAGAAATCTGTATGCAGCTCAAGAAGCAACAGTGAGAACTGGACATGGGACAACAGACGGGTTCCAAATAGGGAAAGGAGTACATCAAGGCTGTATATTGTCACTCTGTTATCTAACTTATATGCAGAGCACATCATGTGAAATGCTGGATTGGATGAAGCACAAGCTGGAATCAAGATTGCCAGGAGAAATATCAACAACCTCAGATATGCAGATGATACCAACCTTATGGCAGAAAGCAAAGAAGAACTAAAGGGCCTCCTGATGAAAGTGAAAGAGGAGAGTGAAAAAGTTGGCTTAAAGCTCAACATTCAGAAAACAAAGATCATGGCATCTGGTCCCATCACTTCATGGGAAATAGATGGGGAAACAGTGGCAGACTTTATTTTTTGGACTTCAAAATCACTGCAGATGGTGACTGCAGTCGTGAAATTAAAAGCCACTTGCTCCTTGGAGGAAAAGTTATGACCAACCTAGACAGTGCATTAAAAAGCAGAGACACTACTTTGTCAACAAAGGTCGATTTAGTCAAGGCTATGGTTTTTCCAGTGGTCATGTATGGATGTGAGAGTTGAGCTATAAAGAAAGCTGAGTGCTGAAGAACTGATGCTCTTGAAATGTGGTGTTGGAGAAGACTCTTGAGAGTCCCTTGGGCTGCAAGGAGATCAAACCAGTCCATCCTAAAGGAGGTCAGTGCTGAATATTCACTGGAAGGACTAATGCTGAGGCTGAAACTCCAATACTTTGGCCACCTGATGTGAAGAACTGACTCATTTGATAAGACCCTGATGCTGGGAAAGATTGAGGGCAGGAGAAGAAGGGGACAACAGAGGATGAGTTTGTTGGATGGCATCACTGACTCAATGGACATGAGTTTGAGTAAGCTATAGGAGTTGCTGATGGACAGAGAAGCCTGATATCCTGCGGTCCATGGGTTCACAAAGGGTTGGACATGACTGAGCAACTGAACTGAACTGAATTGAGGGCTGTTGATTGAAACAAAATTTAGACTGCACACAAAAATCTGAGGAATCCAATCATGACTATTAGAATTGACTTTAGATTATTTTTAAAGAGAATTCTGGTCTTCCTTCAGATGTTGATTCCTCCTGGGTAGCTTTTAACTCTATGTTTATTACGGGTTGAACCTGGACCTTTCCATTCTAGCAAAAAGGGTCAGAATATAATGGGAAACTATGTCCACCCTAGATTTACTCAATCCAACAAACCAGTTCTCTCACACTCTACATAGGAAGTCACTTCATAGGAAGACAGTCAAAATTCTGAATCCTCAATACCAGTAAATGATGGCAGCTAAGCAAAACCAGGGATTCCCAGGTGGCTCAGTAGAAATAAATTTGTTTGCCATTGCAGGAGACAGCTGTTCAATCTCTGGGTTGGGAAGACCCCAGGAGGAAATGATAACCCATTTCAGAGTTCTTACCTGGAAAATTCCATGGACAGAGAATTCTGGCAGGCTATAGTCCATGGGGTCGCAAAGAATTGGACATGACTTAGTGACTAGGTATGCAAACAAGACTAAGATGCTCCAAACTTCTGGTATTATTACAAAGAGCCAGGGCACTGGAAAAAAGAATGTTATAAATTGCAGTGCTTTGGGCACCTTCAGCTATCTAACCAGCCCCTCTAATCCATTCCCAATTTTCAATGATAGGGCCATGAAGAACTACTCTATACTTGTTTAGACAAACATTATTCCAGATTGAGGATGAATCTCTTCCAGTTCTGACTTACACCGGAGCCACATTCTTGGTACTCAACCACCCTTATAAAGAAATCCCTACTTCAGCGTACAAAGATAGTTCAAATAGGGGAGATCTCTAATGAACCTCAACAAATCCCTGTCTCTGAACTTATTCTGTTTTATTTAGGTCTCTTGGGATATTTCCTCCTTGGTTTCTCTGCCCCTGCTAATTTATTAGGACAATACTGCTTAGAGAAGCATCATGCCAGATTTTTTTTTCCCCCAAAAGGCAAGAATAAATCTAGAATAGTAATCATCAAATGGAACTAAATGACCTTTAGTTTTGTGTTGTCTCTTATGATGATAGAGCTGACTCTAAAAACAGTTATCACTTGTCCATTTTGAATTAGCTACCACTCTCTTTATAGGCAAAATCTCCAGGTGATAGTGACAAAATTCACAGCGTGCCTCGCATCAAGATTCAAATAGAGGCCTTGAAACCTCTCCCAGATTTGGCAACACCCTATCAGAAGTCCTTCAGGGCATAAAGTCCATAATAGAAGATCACAAACTTCTAGGCTTCATTATACTTGTACTACTGGCCCATGTAACAATTCTATTTTCACCAATATGAAAACCTAAGATATGAGGACAGTGGTTTGTTCAGGATCAGTAAACAACATTGCTATCCCTCAACACCCTGTCTTTCCTAACTTTAATGCATTACCATTATTAACATCCTTTCTCACCAGAAGTCCATTCTTTATTGTGATTGATTTATGCAGAGCATTCCCTAGTATTCAGTTGATGAAGCTACCCAGTACCTTTTGGCCTTCACTTGAGAAGAAAAACAATTCACCTCCATAGTAATGCTTCAAAGTTTTACTGAGTCCTTCTTATTTCTCCCAAACATTAAAGGCTTATATGAGTGATTAAAAAATTACCTGAAGGTTCTACTTTGCGGCAATATGTAGATTATTAGCTTCTTTGTTCTCAGGCTCCTCACAGGAAGACTACATGCACTTTCTTATGCTTTTAGTCTCAAAGGGACCTAAGACCATCAAAGAAAATTTGCAGTTTGCCCAAACTCAGGTTTGATACTGAGGTTATCTATATCAGGACAACTATTAGACCTAGATTTATACAGACTTCACAATGTCCCGAGTTTCCCCAAACCACAAACTAAGCATCAGCTTTGAGGTTTTTCTCCATCTAGTTGGTTCTTGCCAAAACTTGATTCCAAATTTCTCTCTTATGGATAAACCTCTGTATGTTTTACTAACGAATAACAAGCCTGACCCATAGTATGGGAAGAACCAGATGACAGAAACTTTAAGGCCTTCAAGGTAGTTTAATGAACCTACCTCCCTTGAGCAATCCAATAATCAGATTCCTCCTTTACTTTTACCTATTGAAAAGGAAGAAAATGCCCTCGGGGTATTCTAATCAGCAAATGAACCCTGTGGGATGGGGATATCCTCCATCCTCTAGAGCCAATACTGTCAACTATCCATTGGTTAAACCTGAGAAAAACTTTATGGGATCCTCTTTAATCATTTTTGTATCTCATGCAATAAAGGCTTTCCTGAATTCTCATCACACTCAATGTTAACCAGCCAGCTGCTTTACCTCCTATGAAGTCCTTTTGCAAAGTGCTCTTCACATAACTCTTTTACACTGTAATAACCTTAATCCTACTTTTCTCCCCTCTATCCCCCTCACAACTACTTAATGCTGATCAATTACCTCCTGTCTTCTTGTAATGATCTTCAGGATATTCCTTTGGGTAACACTGACTTCTCATGGTTCACTAATGGTTTTTATATAAAAGATGACATGGCAAATACTATGCTGGGGATGCTATTGTTACTTTTTGATGTTGCTGAGGCAGCACCTTTATCTGTGGCTATTTCAGCTCCACAGGCTGCATTACATGCTCTTGCACCGGCTTGTGGGGTGTCCCAGGTGGCTCAGTGGTAAAGAATCCGATCTGCCAACACAGGAGATGCAAGAAACGTGGATTCAACCCTTGGGTTGAGAGATCCCCTAGAGGAGGAAATGGCAACCCACTCCAGTATTCTTGCTTGGAAAATCACATGGACAGAGGAGCCTACAGTGGACTACAGTCCATAGGGTCACAAAGAGTCGGACATGACTGAGAGGCTGAGCATGCATGCACATTGGCTTGCATTTTCAGCCAAGGGTAAAACTCCCAATATCCTTAGTAGATACGCTTTTGGAGTAGCTTGTGATTTTGGAATGTTGTAGAAGCAATGTGGCTTCCTTACTTCCATCTGAAATAAAATTAAAAGTATTCAGAAATTACCAGATGACTTACTTTTAACTACCACTTAAGTTACTATTAAGCTTCTGAGGCCTTCTAAACTTGACATTCTGCAGCTAAGGGAAATCACCTTGCTAATACTTTCACAAGGAGTGCTGTCCTGAAAGGGACCAAGAGTAGCCAAGCCCCTGTTATGGTCCAAGAAATATTTCCCCCAACAATACCAAAAAATGTTGGCTACAGAAACCCATCAATTGGCCCTAGAAAAGGAAAAAAACAAAATGGGAAATTCAACAATTGTAAGTTTGATAAAAAGAGAAAGCTTTGGCTTAGGCCAACTATCAACCAATTCCTACTGGAGACTCTAAAATTCCCACTCCTCATCACTGTACATGTGTTAAACCACCGGCCTACTGACAAAACGATAGCTTTCATGAGTTAATACTGATGGGAAAACATTTGCGAGGTCGTAAAAAGTGCCTACCTGACTTGTCCCACCTGTTGAAATACAGTCTGATTGACATAATCTTGTTTTCGTAGAAAAATCTTTGCACAGTGTACTCTCAGGAGACAAAGACCATATGCATCATACCTTGATATCTGGAGATTTCTTCTATTAGTAAAGACATCTCCAGAAAAACTCTTTGACCTCCCTGGAGAGGCCCCTAACAGGTACTGCTTACCAACTTTTGTGCCACCAAACTCCAAAGAAGAGACTCTTTTATCCACATGACACATCTAAAGTAAGCACTAAACCCTGACTGGACCTGCACATCACCTAGCGACCTCAAAGTACAGATTTCCTAGAACTGAAGCAGACCACATCTGATGGAACAGCTTTCCAAAGATATCTGAGCCAGGCTTTTTGGAAATCTATCACCAAACATTTGATGATGACATGATTCAGGTGATCTCCAGTGACTAAAATCTTGATAACATATGGACTTACATAAAATTTGCCCCAGAGTTCTCTCTCCTGCCTCTCTTTGTTACTCAAATGTGACTTCTACAGGTTTCTTATCTGTGCACTCTCCTTTCAGTGTGAGACACTATACCAAGGAAAGTTCCTTCCTGGCCTTGAGGGACAAAAACCTGTTCAATCTAGAAAGGCTGACTCTTGAGGAGTGATGCTTTCAGAGAAATATCTTGATTAAAAAAGGGAGATGTAAAAAAGTAATAAATAACAACCTCAATTAAATATAGGTGGGAAGTCAGAATGGGGAGTTCTCTTGCCCTGAGACAAGAGCAAAATCTAAAAGGAAAAAAGAAAGACTCTTCCTCTTTCCTGGCAAGGGCTCAGTCATTGAAAAGCCATGGACTCTATGCTTTCTACAACCCTCCCAACTTTGTTTTCCCCTCTATAAAGTGTTTTTGTTTTGTTTTGTTTCCTCATGCCCTTCAGACACTTGCATATGGCTCACTATGGTGGCAGACTTTGAACTGCAATTCTCTGCTGACCCCAGACAAACCCATTTTTTGCTGGGGAAATATCAGGCTGACTATTTCAGATCAACAGAAACCAATACAACAAGGAAGTGAAAGCTTTTCTTCAAATAAGAAAAACTTAAAGTTACAAAGATAATTTAAATGAGGATAATTAACACCACCCACACACAGTCAACTATATATATATACAATGAATGTCTTTACTCTGATAGGCTCTGTGATATTTATAATCCTCACAGAAATCCTAAAGAGAAGATTTAATTCCAAATTTTATAGAGAGGATAGTGACTCTCAGAGAAGTTAAATAAATCATAACCCAGGTCACTAATACCTGGGATAACATAGATGGGATTTGAACCAAATCTGCTTGATTCCAATTTCATAATCTTTTAGGTTATAACCCACAACATAGGTTATCTTTATTCAAGCTGACAACAAAAAACATCCTTTACCTCTCTATTTTTCTATTGAAAGGAATCGTATTAGGCTTTATTCTTTAAAAAGTCAATCATCTTTCATTTACTTACACAGAGCAGCGGAGTGTGAAAAAACCATCAGAGGGATTTTAAAAGTAGCATGCACAGTATAATAAACAGGTTTGTGCTAGGCTCATTAGAGCCATCATCTCCAGTATTCTCAATCATCAAGGTAAAGATTTAATATTGACACCATGTTAAAGACAACAGACTCAATGAGGATGTTTGAGGGTATCTTATCTTTAGATAAACAAAGGAAAACTGAAAGAATAGGAAATTAAAGGGATAAAACATGGGGAAAATTCAACATTTTACTTTTGTAACTAAAATTACTACATTTCTGGAAGTTTTAATGAAACCATGAGCTTCATCTCAGGCAGCCACAGTTATATTTCTGAGATCATATATATTTAATGATTACATTTATTTTCTTCTGAAATGTGAAATATCCTATTCTAATACAATGTACAAACTGAGTTAAATAAAATACATAAATATGGAGGTTTCATAATTATATGTCAGTATGTAAAACAATTGTTCAAAAATGGGCTGATAATATTTTCTACAGGTTCACTTCAAAGAACCTTAGCTTTTGTCTTGCCTCCTTTTTTTAATCTGCTAAATTAGTTTGCTGGGAACCCAAGTTGCTCCTCTCAGACTACAGTCAACTGGTGGAATGTTAAGAATTAGAGAAAGCTCATGAAAAGGTAGCTTTTCTGAAGAGGCAACCCCTTTCCTTTTCTCTTGTCCAAAGATGAGAAAATTATTTTCCTCCATTCTTCAAGAGGCCTGAAATCTCTCCCCTATCATATACACTCAGGGACCCCAATTTAGGCAAGTGCACACAAGAGACACAGGTGTCCATTATCCTGGAAATGCTGAGAGTGTATTTCTTGTCACCACTGATTAATCAAAACAACCAAAATAAAGCCAGAGTAGTCAGTAAAACAACCAAAAAAAAAAAAAGAAAACCTTAGAAATATTCCTCACAGAATTTTATCAGATGTTCAACTACACATTTATATTTTACTTACAGGAGATAAATATTATGAGTTATACTATAGTCAGGTCACAATTAATATTTTTTCATTTATATAATTTACTCATAAATATCACTTGAATCTCTATGAAGGATGCAGTTTACCTAGGATTAATTTGTTCATATTCTAAATGAATGATAATTATTTGATTAAAGTTGGATAATATGAATATTTATACTCCAAAGCTTAAAATTTATTTAACTTGAACATGTAAATTTACCATGAAAAATATCTAAAATAATCAGTAAAATTTCATAATCCATGAACATATTCACTAGATATTAATCTACATTTTGTGTTTTCCCATGACACTACTGAATTTAAAAAGTGAATCCTACAACCAAAGTCACACATTGAGTAATTTTCAAATTTTTTAAAGGTAAGTTTGAAAATAGAACAGATATTCTAAATCTCAAAATTAAATCTCTTTCTAAATAACTGTTCTACATTGAACCTTTTCCTCAGATTTTGAGTCATTCCATCATACACACTGGAAAACAGTGATTAATATATAAATATATTTTATATTGTTTGTTATCAAACAACAAATGTAAAGAGCTAAGAAATAGTAAAAGAAATTGCAACAGTGACGTTCTGAAACTTGTTCAGTTTATCAATAGAAAACAGTCTTTTTTTTAACTTTTTAGATGAACATATGCCATTTACTAAGTTTTAAGAGCCAATTATTTGCTATCAAGTATACCTTTATTAGTGTTACCAATGCTTTTTAAAAAATAGAATTCATATTTTAAGAATATCATGAAGGTAAATATGTATCTAAATCATCTACTCATTAGGATGAATAAAAGGTCATAGGAAAAGTGCTTTAATAGACCTTTTAACTATAATAGAAAGGGATTAACACTAAACATAATGGAAAAATACCATCTCTTTTGAACCTACAATGGTTAAAAAAATAAAACAGGAAAAGGCTCTTTATAAAAGCATGAACACAGTTTTAAAAAGGCTTCCCACTTTCTGCTGCAGAAAACATAAATTACATACTTTGCAACCAGCTGTAATGGTAGGAATAGGCAGCTGGTCCAATTTACTGTATAGTACTATTGTACATATTGTTTGATGCACAAATTACTTATAATTTCTAGAAGTGCATCTTTGCAGTTTGATATTTTTAAGCAGCACTCCAACAACTTGAAAAGTTGTAGACTTTGGAGAGGCTAGTTCTGAATAGGCTTTACCATTGCTGAATGTGTTTTTCTACATCATGGTTCACAATAGTCATTTTATATGTTCATAAAAGTAAAAAAAAAATGCAAGATATTTTCCATAGACCTTAAGAAAGAACTTAGAAAATGTTGGTGATTTTCATGTTCAGATTCTTGAAGTTAAATCTTTATCTGTGTCCACTGCAAGAGAATATTTGCACCTAAAAAACTGTCATCATCCTCATTAGGAAAAAGAACTCAAAACTTTAGACAATACTGAATTTGGGTCAAGTATGCTGGGAAAGAATTCGTGAATTTGAGCATAGAGTTATTAAAAGAAAACTCTTGGCTTTCTAAAACCACTACAATATTGTAAAGTAATTAGCCTCCAACTAATAAAAATAATTGGGGAAAGAAAAAAAATAAAACCAAAGAGGAAAGGCAAGCACCTAGATTAAAATCAAAAGGTCATTTTACCTACTGTGAAATTGTAAGAAGGATGAATCCACCAGTTTTCCAAGTATCTGAATTTGTCTTTTCATATGTGCTGATGCGTTGAATCAAGAGAAGGGAAGGTTAAAAATCCCTTTTCTCTGTCTAGTCCTTGTCACTACAAGCCATGTGCCCTAGGACAGCTTTCTTTTAAGTGCAAATCCTGTGTTTTCTGGCTTCTACAACCCCCTGGCCAGCCTGCGCATTGCAGCTGCCATATAGCACTATCCACATTTTCGGCCCTAAAGGGGTGAGTTCCATTTTGATGACACGCTATTAATAGTTCCTCTAGCATATTCTCCTACTGTTCTATCTCTATCATTCTCCTGCCATGATAATCACAAACTATATGTCAAAAATGGAATTGTAAAAGTTCTGTAAACTGTCATCAAATGGACTCTAAGTGATTCTCAATGGTTTCTTCCTAAGTGTTTCCTTTGGTCTTTAGAGCTTCCTGCATTTTCCTATGAAAATATGAGAAGGTGAAAATAAAGATTAACTCATTATGGTCCTTGTAGATCTCTTCCACCAATCTTGGTCTTCTGTTCTAAGCATCTGGTCTTTATTCCTCTTCTGTAACACTGATATTACCTCTATCTGTACTCCTCTGTAGGAGGTTCTTAATAGCACTGTACAGAAATAGAAACACAGGACAAGTCTATACAATTACATCTAAGTATATAGATATTGTGACTGATTTTACCTTTTGCATAAGGTATCACTTCATGTCTCACAGATTGCTATTACTAGTAAAGACATCTCTCTGGGTCCCAGATCCACTGACTGAGGTGTATGTATGGCTTCTCAACTTGAAGGCACAATGAGATCTCCAACTCAATTGAAACTACAGCTCTGATTTCTATTCCCCTGATCACTCTTCCCAAATTTTAAATATTAGGGAGTACAAGTACCAGATATCTAGTTTCCTAAAGTCAAAAAATAGGGCATCGCCCTGTATTACTTGCTCATGTTCAGTCACTCAGTCATGTCCGATTCTTAGCAATCTCATGGATTGCAGCCTGCCAGGCTCCTCTGTCCATGGGATTTCCCAGTCAAGAATACTTAAAGTGAGTTGTCATTCCCTTCTCCAGGGCATCTTCCCAATCCAGGGATCAAACCTTAGTGTACTGCATTGTAGGCTGATTTTTTTTTGCCATATATCATACATATTATTTGCTTGTGTTACCAAAATAAAGTACCACATATTGGATGGTTTACCAGGTTTGTTTTCTCACAATTCTGGACGACATAAGTCAAAGATCAAGGTGTTGGTTTTGTCTGAGGTCTCTTTCCTGGGTTTGTAAATGACTATCTATATCCCTCTGTGTTCATATGACCTTGCCTCTGTACTTGTGTTCAAATTACTTATTATTAAGTAGATTTAAATTGTAGAAATTGGGTTTTGAATCCACGGTTCAAAATCTGACTCCAATATTTACAAGCTGTATGATCTTGCAGCAGAATTTTAAACTTTCTGTACTGTACTTCCCTGAATTAAATTTTCTATGATAGCATGTACATTTTGTAAATTTTGTGTGTTTTAAATGAGTTAATAAAACATTCTTAGAACATCACGTTGCACATACTAACTGATAAATAATCATTATAACACTTATGATACTTATGCTATAATTTTCAAGAGAACATAACTAACATATATATATATAATCAATTTAATCACCTTATAGTTTCAGCTTATAAATAAATATATGCTTCTTTGGACAGTTTAAAATAATAATAAAATGAATAAATTGCCATGATACAGTGTAAATTATCCCTTATCCCTATTAAATCCTTACTAAAGCAAAGCAAGGTAGATAAATATTTCTATATGTAAAAATGAATTGCCTATAAGAATATAATATAGTAAATACTAATTTAGAGCTTCCAAGGTGGCACTAGTGGTAAAGAACCCACCTGCCAATGAGACATAGGTTCAATCCCTGAGTCAGGAGGATCCCCTGGAGAAGAGCATGGAAACCCACTCCAGTATTCTTGCCTGGAGACATGGACAGGGGAGCCTGGCGGGCAACAGTCCACAGGGTCGCAAAGAGTCAGACATGACTGAAGTGACTTAGCATGCACATGCACACAAATACTAATTTACTATAGTAAATACTACTTACTAACTTAGTAATGCTAAACATATATGTTTTCCTGCCTTAAAGATAAAACATGTAAAAGTTTTATCTTTTCTCTCAAAAAAAGTCACCTACCAATATTCTGGTGCTATGAATCAAAATGCATTAATACACCAAATACAAGAAAATATTTAACAATTACACTTCTTATTAGGGGTTAAAATGTTCTGGACAATAAATGAGGAAAAATATGATGTCTTTTATCATAGAGGTAAGGACAGTTTAATACGTGGTTGAACGTTTAGAAGGATTACTTCATTATCTAAGTTTTGATCATTCTTTTCTTATTTTAAATCGCTCTATTTCTAAATACATTGTAGTCTTTACAAGAAAGAAAAAATGTTAAATATTTATTTAGTTAAAATTCCGAGGAACAACTGTATTAATTTAAGGGAAAACATAGAACCAAATTTCAAAGAGCAAGCTGCATTTCACCACTGACAATATCTAAATTTATGTAGTGTACTCACTTTCATTTAAGTGTATCTGAGAACCTACCTCTACCAGCATATGTACACTCTCTGTTGTCTATTATCTATTATCACTATCAGTTAACAGTCTCATCATCCTTTTTCTTTTCGTGTGAAAATATGTCATACTGTTGTTTTGCCTGTGAAAGTAGGATTTCTACTTAACTGCATGGCTAACTGCTCAAAGAACCTGGTTAAAAGTATAAGCAGGTAGTGACAGACTAGAAGACAAAATATTGAATCCTGAGACTCAATTTGTAATGAATCTATATTCCACATGCCAAAATCATTTGGCTACCCATAGTTTAAGGGATCCAAGGGAATACTTCAAAGAAATAGATACAAGGGAGGATGAGTCTTTGAACTAGATTTCTTTTAGAGTGGAAACACGAATTGCCAAAAAACCCACAGATGTTCGCCACATGAACAGGTGAAAAAATACTACTCTTTCAAATATATTTATCAAAGTCTTTTCTGCCTTTCTGTAATTTCATTTTAAATGGACTTACTTTTCAGCTGTTCTCTGCTTAAAAACCCTAATAAGTAAAGACAGATTGTATGACTTCATTAACAATGGTGAGCCAGAATCTCAAGGCCTTTCCTGAGCCTCTTTTCTCGGCATATGTAATTTCCTAATTGCTGTTCTCTAAAGCAAGAAATGCAATTAGAAAAGTGTTATATGAGGACACAACTCAACTGAACATTATTTGGCATTTCAATTTGTTTTCTAGCATGGAATCACTGTAATGGAAATTCTACTTGAAAATTTGGTTTGTCATAATCACCCACAATTGAGTTTATGGTTAACCCACACATAATGATTTCCTTTTTTTTTCAAATTTTCATTGGACTATAAGCAAACTTGTTAGCACCCATAAAAAATTCAATGGGAATACCCTTAATAGCAACTAACATAGGAATCAGAACAGCATAATATTAGTATACATATTCATTTACTATTTTAAAGTATTCATTTATTTACTAATTAGTAGCACTGTGGAGGGGATCTTACCGACCCAGGGATCGAACCCACGTCTCCTGTATCTCAGGCAGATTCTTTACTGTCTGATCCACCAGAGAAGCCCTTTATTAAGATGATCTGTGGTAAATTAAAGATGAGTACACATTCTTCTCTACTTCTTCTGCAAAGGTGAGTCGCTCAACCGTATCCAACTCTTTGTGACTCACAGACTGTAGTCCACCAGGCTCCTGTGTTCATGGAATACATGGAACTCTCCAGGCAAGAATACCGGAGTGGGTTGCCATTTCCTATCTCAGGGGATCTCTCCGGCCCAGGGACTGACCTGGGTCTCCTGCACTGCAGGATTACGATGGGAGCCACCAGGCAAGCTCCACTGCTTCTGAAAGGTGGTGTCCAGTTCTCTTTCCCCTGAATCTGAGCTGGCCTAAGTGCATTGTTTGGCTAATAGAATACTGCAGGGATGTTTGAGACTTTCAAGGCTAAGTTACACTCCCTGCTGCATCCATTTGGGCCTCTTGGAACACTTGCTGATTGAAATCACTTGCCAATTTGTGAGGAAGCACATGCAGACCAACGTAGAGGCTCATCCGAGGCACCCAAATGACACCCTGACAGCTCCCAGCTGACAGCCCATACCGATTTGCCAGCTATCTGAGTGAACCACCTTGAAAGTGAAACCTCCAGCTTTACTCCCCCCATCCCAGCTGATGCTACAACAAGCAAAAAAAGCCATTCGTGTTGAGATATCCAAAAACTGCAGATTTGCAAGCAAAATTAATGATTGCTATCATTTTAAGTTGCTAAATTTTGAGATAATTCATAATACAGCAATAAATAACCAGAGCAAGGACCGTAGCATAAGTGAAGTTATGCAAATAGAGGAAAAGAAATTATTTAATGTACTGTTATTGTTTTTATCATTATACCCATTAGAGTTCAGTTATTAATAGCATTCTTGTAGTCTACAAATACAGATGTCTATAAAACTTGAAATTTCTTTAAATTGCACTTATTGTCATGTCTTAAAGAGAATCCTCCAATAATTTCCCATTAGAAGTTTCCTTAGAGAACTTCCTCTACGCAGATAATTCTTAGTATTAGGAACTAAGAACAAGTATCAATCTGCTCAAAACATTACGCTACATAGCCTGAAATTTTATATGAAGTGAGGAAAGTGATGAGAACACTTTTGACATAGTGAGAACACTACTTCCACCAAACTCTTCCTCTGCACCTTTCAGTGGCTGGCAACATCAACTACCCAGTTACTCAGAACCAAAAGATAGGCATCCTCTATCTTACTCAGACTTAGATACTCAATTCACCATGGGTTACATCCAAATTATAGCTCATTCTTATCTACTTATCTCTGTCTCCCTAGCAATCTCAATGGGTTAAGTCACTATCCTTTCTTACCTGCACAACCACAAAAACATAATTCCCAATTCCCTTTTTCTTCAATCCATTTTCAAGGTGAAGCCAGAGTGATTTTTTTTTAAAGGAAAATGATACCTAGTATATATTGCTGAAAATTCTAAAAGAAAAGACTCTACAGATCTTTGTAAGACCTGATCTCTAACCATTTTATGCAGGTATCTATGTTCTGACCATACTATCTTTTGTTTGTCCCTCAGACACTACAGACATCTTTTCTTCCTTTTCTACTGCAAAGGCTCTTCCTTAATGTTTTAAATTCTCTAATCTGGATCTTCAAGTAGCAGACTTATTTCTTCAATCGAAGATCTCAATCCAAGTATTAACCTGGAGCAATATAGTTATTTCCCTTCTTAACTATCACTGAATATTAGTTTCTTAATAAAACTAACCACAGTCTGAAATTACTTTATTGATTAGTAATTTATTGAATATCTCCTCACTTCACTCAGTACAAACTGCTGTAAGAATGAGGGATATGTTCTTTGCTGTCCCAGAGCTTGAATAAATGTCCTGGTTCATGGTAAGTTTTGCATACCTATCTATTAGATGAACCAAGAAATAATTCTTATATTTGTTTCTATGTGTATCAAAGAACTCTGAAGCTGATAATGGACATAATGAACCTTCATTTAAATTTTGAGGAAAGATAATGTTAGAAATCTTTATTTACCTTTTGTAGATGGCAAGAAACATTAATGATTTTTACTAAGTTCCTGTTAGACAAAGAGGAGGACAAAAAATAAGCCAGTCTCTTCACTTTGAACTTGCTCTAATTTTCTGTTGTTTTGATGTTGATTTTCAACTCAAATGAGTTCACTTGAACAGAATGTCTCAAATGGTTTTTAAAGAAGTACCTCAAAAAGTGCACACCCCATAACAAAGAAGGAAAAGAAATATTACATATGAGAAGTTATGTCAGTCTTCTTTTATAATAGCTATGTGCATTTGGGAATAAATAATCTTGAAATAATTAACATTTTTTAAAGATTTTTTTGATGTGGATCAATTGTAAAGTCTTTATTGAATTTGTTACAATATTGCTTCTGTATTATGTTTTAGTTTTTTGGCTTCAAGGCATGTGGGATCTAAGCTCCCTGACCAGGGATTGAACATGCACCGCTTGCATTGGAAGGTGAAGTTTTAACCACTGGACTGCCAGGTAAGTCTCTTGAAATAATTAACTTTTAAATTATCAACAAAGGTTTCATGAAATATCATGTGTTTATCCAATTTCCTTTATTTAATATAAGAAGACACTGGAAATTTAAGAAATTGTGAACATTAAATAAATTCTTCTAGGAGATTTAAAAAAATCAAATTTGCATCCTGTTAGATTGAAATATTAAGTTCTTAAAAGTGGTAGTGAAAGCTTCAGTGTTGAAGGATGTTGGAAATTTTTGTCGTTGTTTAGTCGCTAAGTTGTGTTCAACTCTTTTATGACCCCATGAACTGTAGCCCACAATGCCCCTCTGTCCATGGGATTTCCCAGGCAAGAACACTGGAGTGGGTAGCCTTTCCCTTCTCCAGGGGATCTTCCCAACCCAGGGCTTGAACCCAGGTCTCCCGCATTGCAGGCAGATTCTTTCACAGCTGAGCCACAAGGGAAGACCAAGAATACTGGAGTGGATAGCCTCTCCCTTCTCCAGGGGATCTTCCCGACCCAGGAATCAAACTGGGGTCTCCTGCATGGCATGTGCATTTTTTACCAACTGAGCTATCAGGGAAGCCCAAAGAAAAAACAAAATCATAGTTACAACTAACAATAATTAAGTGATTACCATGTATCAAGCTCGACTAGATTATTTTCATTAATTTCAATAATTAGATAAATTCAGTTCATTTCAGTTCAGTCACAGTCATGCCTGACTCTTTGCAACCCCATGAACCTCAGTACACCAGGCTTCCCTGTCCATCACCAACTCCTGGAGTCCATCCAAACCCATGTCCATTGAGTCGGTGATGCCATCCAACCATCTCATCCTCTGCCCTTCCCTTCTCCTCCTGCCCTCAATCTTTCCCAGCAACAGGGTCTTTACAAATGAGTCATCTCTTCGCATCTGGTGACCAAAGTATTGGAGTTTCAGCTTCAACATCAGGCCCTCCAATGAACACCCAGGACTGATCTCCTAATGAGAAGTTGACAGAGTATAACTACCTTTATACCCAGATAGTAGTGCTGCTGCTGCTAAGTCACTTCAGTCGTGTCCGACTCTGTGCGACCCCATAGACGGCAGCCCACCAGGCTCCCCGGTCCCTGGGATTCTCCAGGCAAGAACACTGGAGTTGGTTGCCATTTCCTTCTCCAATGCATGAAAGTGAAAAGTGAAGTCGCTCAGTCGCTCAGTCGCGTCAGAATCTTCGCGACCCCATGGACTGCAGCCTATCAGGCTCCTCCCTCCATGGGATTTTCCAGGCAAGAGCACTGGAGTGGGGTGCCAGTGCCTTCTCCGAAGATAGTAGTGGTAAGAGATGTTAAATAACTTTCCTTACCTATTGTGCTAAAACCAGCATTCAGACCAGGGTGGTCTGAATCCTGAGCAGAAGGACCTGATTATTATGCTGTGCTGCCTCCCGATGGAAGCTGAAGGTTCTCAGTACATGTAGGTTTATCCACTAAAGACCATTAGAAGATCATGATCTCTGGTTTTAGGCACAAATGTCCAAATACCAGTTTTGCCACATATTATTTATTTTTTAAATCATTTTGAAGTCCCCTAGCTTTTCTGAGCTTTATTTTTCTGTCTTTGGTTAAAAAAAAAGGATCTTTCACAACTCTCAAGAGTCATTATAAGAAATGAAATATTTTTACATGATGAGAGGTGTCCAATATTGTGCTTGACATGAGCTTGGAGATTAATAAGTGTTAATTTCTCCATTCCTTACTTTTTAATATGACAAGGAATATTTTAGAAGTCAGTCTATGACAGAGTCATCAAATGTGATTTCAAGGTCTAGAGAGGCCAAGAAACAATGTTTATTAAAGTAGAGCTGACTTAAATAATCTGCATGCTCTTTTGACTGAGATAAGAAATTGTCACTAATAAAAAGATTGCACTCAAGGTTGTCTTATAAGTTTTACTCTGAGACCTCATTCAGAGAGAGCTGAAAAATGTTTAATCTATATTTGAAAGTGAGTTCAAGGTTGTAATAAATTATGATTGATAGCAGTTCTGGGTTAATGATAGTAGTGTCTGTTCAGAACATGAGAATCTCAAGGGAAAATCATGCAGTGGACCTGCATGGGCATAAAGAAAAATGCAACTACTGAAAATGGCTGTGCTGGTTGTGCTTAGCAGAACATCCAACGTATATTTTTTCCAGAAAGAACTATTTGCTAATTTAATTTTGCAAATTACCTAATCATAAATTGTAACCATCCTTCTATTGGGGGTATTAATTTTTCCTTAAGTTTTTAAAGTGTTCTTTTCCTGGAAAATGATTGAAATAAATAAAATCTCAGCTACAATTCAAAGTATTTTTATGTTAAACACATTAATATGAACATAACACAGATGAACATATGGAATGTTATCAACACTTCAGAAGTCTTCCTTTGCCTTCTGCCATTCATTTATGTCCCCTATGACTTTGTTCAGGGGATGGTGAGGATGTATTTGAGCATTCACTGATCTTACTTTTTAGGATATTGTTGTTCTATATTTCTAGCACTTAACTGGAAGGCGTGGCACATGGAATATTGACTGAGTTTCAGTCCCCACTCACCATGTACGTTGAAGGTCATACTTTTGTGTGTGTGTGTGTGTGTGTGTGTGTGTGTGTGTTTATGTGTGCATGTATGTGTGAAAAGATCCAGAGTGAAATAAAGAGAATTTTGTATCTTCTTTTATTAGTTTATAATATTCTAAGTATTATTAATATTCCTCATCTTTACTTGTAATAGACTGACTGTAAGTTTCCTATTATTTTGTTTATTCCTATTTGTATTTATGGAAATTTTTGCTTTATGAATTCTAATCCATACATAATATTTCTTAATAATTTCCAATTGCAGATATTTTGCATTTTATCATTGCAAAGTTCCTTGCTTCATTTATACTTTTTGTATTAAATTTGACTTCCTAATACTAATACCATTATTGATTTCTTCTGATTCACAATTACCACACAGTTTTTTTCCTTAATTTTCAAGTAACTATACAGCATACTGTAGGGGGTAGAGCTTCAATTTTTGATCAAATATGGAGTATTCACTCTATCAAAACAATTGAATCTCATTTACAAATACTTAATGTCAAATAATTTTGTATTTCTATGAGTCTTAAAATATTTGCTTCCAGTGCTTCTTTCCTTTTCCCTATTTTGCTCAGTAACTTTCAAGGTGACGTTCCTACTATAATAAGACTACTTTTCAATATCATTGCATTTTATAACTATTCTTTATACTTTTGAGTTTTTGGCTATTCTTCCTTTCACTGAAAATAATTTTTTGTTGATACTGAATTATTTGCTTAATTTGTCTGTTTATAGGGTAACAGCTAAGAATTGGGGTTGAAATACATTTACAGGATTGATTTTTAATGGAAATTACATTGCCTATTTTAAATAAACTGTGAAGTTTTTATCTTGATTCCAAGTGAATCACTGACTTGTACTGAGTGGTGTAGAATGCAGTTCTACTCATCAGATGACCATACCCAATGTTTACTACTATGACTAGGGAAAAAATAAAAAGCAGTCTGTTAATTATGAACTGACAAATACACGTTAATTAATGAAATTATTTATTATATATATACACACACACAATAAGCATAAATAAGGTCCATGACATTCAGGAGAAATTACAAAAATCACAGGCATTTTGGAATTAATAAGTAACTGATCTGTGTCTCTAGCTCCATTCTCTTTAGGAGAGTATCATCAAAAAGAGGAGTTTGTTTCAGAAGACTCTATTCTGATTCTGCTTTTTAATTGACTTTGTAATTGCTACTGAAATACCTCCCTATCCATTGGCTGCCTTATTTGTAAAACTGAATATTGATGATATTGTTCATATTAGTTTGTGTAGATACTTTTAGAAATGCTTTGCAAAGTTTTATTCAAATAATTATTATTTGAATTAATATAACTTCTGGAAAAATAGGAATAAGAAAAGTAAGCCAATATTCCTTAACAACAAAAAACTTGTATTATTTTAGTTAGTAATACAGCAGAGGTTATAAAAATACTCTTGGCATATAATTCAAGTGGGTGTGTTCCAGTACACTGCCCATACTCACTTTTAACTTGAATTCTAAATGACCTCATCTCCTCCCACTAGTATGTTTTTTTAGTCCACCTGCTAAACTGTTGTGCAAAATTGTTCTTGGTTGTTAATCAGTTTAATCAGTCTGTAGAAAAGATGAAAAATTTTTAGTGATGATTAACCCCACTCCTCTGTATATATTATCAAGGACATTATGGTCATCATTATTATTTTTTAAATTCTCATTTAAAAAGTATTATTAATCCTGCTTTTCTCAAGATGACAAAAGCAAAGCTGGGTGATTATTTAATAACCAAGCACTACCAGCTGGTACTCCAGGCTGGTGGAAGTTACCATGTGTTACCACTTCATCCTACCATAAATCCTTAAAAATGAAAAAGTGAAAAGCAAATTGAGTTTATAAATGCCTTTGGATATGAACCATGGAGAAGCATCAACATTTAAATGCTACAACCAACCATCAAGTAGATGAGGTGGGAAATGAAGAATATCAAGAAAAATTGATATACATTAATTATTTTAGCTAACTTACGTGGCTTTCATCCTAAGTGTCCTCTGAAAGTGTCAATATGCCAAACTTAGAATTTAAATGCAAAAATGCCTCCTTATTAATGTCAAAAAAGATTAGCCCAATTATAAAGATACAGAAGCAATGAAAAAATTATACAACACAGAATGAGCAGTGTACATTAAAAAGCTTATTTTGGTCCTTTTTATATTTATGTCACTGCTTTATTGCTGATCTTAGAACAATTCTGCACTATATGGACCAGTAAGTAGTTTCTTTTCTTTCATTAATTCTAAAGTGTAGGCTCTACTATTAACTCATAAACTACTCCATTGATTCACCTCTTCTCAGATACTCAGGAAAAATTTAGACTGATTTTAGATTTGACAGTTAAAAGAATCAAGTGCTTCACTTATAGAATAAAAATGTCTTATAGTATACAGCAAAGATGTAACAAAAATATTGCAGATAAGTTTTAACTTTGAAAAACAAAATAAGTCGGCTCTTGCATTATTCAATATATTCTATTGAATCAGAGAAAGAAGTTGGTTATTCTGAATTAAAGATAACTGATAACTTCCACTTTGCTGACAAGACGAAATAGGTCAAATCTGAGATAAATGTGAAGTGCTAATTTGATGGTTACTTTCCTAGTATTTGTATCCCTATCACCACCTCCTTCAGTAAACTGAAACTGTTTTCTGACTTATGGAACTGACTCCCGTTTACTCTCTTCTGGGGTATTGTGACCTCTATACTGTTCTGAGCAGTAAGAAAAAGGGTCTAGCCACTCTACTCAGGTGTGGCTGCCTCTCCCTCTCATTTTCCCTCTTCTACTCTGCTCCTCCAAGCCTCTGGGAGTTTGGCCAGCAGCAGCACAAAGCATGAGTAGGTGTTCTTTCTCCTTGCTCTCCCTTCGGAGGAAGGTCACACTGCTTGAGTACTCTCTGACAGGTTTTGGGCAAACATGAACAGTTTCAACACTCAGCTGACTCCTTTTACATAACTTTATAATATTTTATTTTGAAGGTCATAATTAGAAAGAAATAGGAAATATTCTGGTATGGTGTGATAGCGTCTAACTGAGAAAGAAGGTGAGAGGGCAAAAGAGGATTCAGACTGTTGTCATAAAGGAAAAGAAAACTGAAGGCTTATATGGCCAGTTTGACCTCATGTAGATGCTATGAGAGGTGTGGAACACTGACTATCATGAATGCATAATTTAAATTTTCATTACTCTTTAGCAATTTAAATTATCATCTGTATACTTCAAGTCTGCTGGAATTCATTTCTGAATGTTAAAAACAAAAAGTTGATAATTTTATCATGCTAACTGACATAAAACAGACAATTTGTAAATGAAATTACTTTTAAACATTCACTTATAAATTATTTTAAATTCAGATCATTTCCCCCCAAATATAAGTTTTAAAATCAGACTATATTTCCAAATCATCTTTAAATGCCTTTCTCCTGTCCTAGTACTTCATTGTTCTATTCTTCATTTCAAGGACCATTTGACAATTTCCCCTTCACAAGTTCCTTTTGTAATTCTGTTCCTGTCCCAAATTAGATATAGTGTTAGCGCCTGGGTTTTTTTTTTTCCCTTGAAAGCAAAGTTGCTCAGTCGTGTCTGACTCTTTGTGACCCCATGGACTGTAGCCTGTGAGGTTCCTCCATCCATGGAATTTTCCAGGCAAGAGTACTGGAGTGGGTTGCTGTTCCCTTTGCCAAGGGGTCTTTCCGACCCAGGCACTGAAAGCAGCATTGCAAGCAGACGATTTTACTCTCTAAGCCACCAGGGAAGCTCTTTTTCCCTTGAGCTTCTCCATAACCAGTGGTCCTGGAAACTTGGTTCTCATGATTGTGTCTTTGCTTTGTTCCTTTAGCAAAGCTACAGTTTTGATATCACTACTCCAATTCCTCTGAAACTGTTAATACTAGATCTCCAAATGGTGCCTTGCTACCAATCTTTCCCAATAATAAGACTAACATTTATGTAATATTGTTCTAAGCCATTTTAATACATCATCTTACATAACTAATATTATAACCCTCTATTGCTGGGACAGTTTAAGAAACTAAAGCACAGAGTAATTAAATAATTTTTCAAAGTCACAGAACTAAGCACTCAGAAGAGCTGGAATTTGAATCTAGGCAGCCCAGGTCTTCTGTATATGTTGGAGAACACTCTGTTAATTGGCTAGTCTTCCTGGTTCATCATATGCCTTTCTTCTAAACTTACTTCCTTGCCAGCCTCTCTGTCACTGGCCCCACTGGAACACTCACCCATTACCTTTTCTAGAACTCCCTGACATGTCTACAGCTATACCCTCAGGATTGTCACACTTCATCATATACATTTGAGACAAGTCAATCCCCTTCTTTTCAATTTGGTTTAGGAAATACACTGCAAATACATGTTAAAAAAAAAATGCTTTGCCCTCCATGAGTTTGCTAGTGGTAGAAACTGTTTAGGAAACAAAAATGCCAGAATGTGATAAGAGTAAGATTAAAGCACTAGAAAGAGTGCTTCGTCCTTGAGAGAACGACTGAAACAATTGCCCCTGGCCCCATGGGTAGCCTATTCGACAAGGCAGTTTACATCTCTACTTGGATCTTACCAAAATTCAATTTCAAACTTTATGTTTTAATAATACTGAAAAGAGCCTATGAAAGATTTCGATTTAAGTAAGATCATGTAGCCAAATCTAGGACCAGTTAAATTGCTTAAACTCCTTAGTCATCTAGGGATACAGCCATACAGCAGAGTAGAAAACAGTGTGCTAAAATTTTCACTCTACTTGAGAGAAGTAAGGGAATAAGTCAGAGTCAGGTATATCTTATTAGTATAATTTTGTTAACTGTATAAGATGATAGAGGGCATCTCAGGCAAAGATAGTACAAAGTTACTAACAATCTGAGTTGTTATTTTTAGGTCCATTCATTTATTTCATTTATTCATTACCATAACAGAAATTTCAGAAGTCTGTAAGATGTCAGAAACTTTACTAGGTACTTCAGAGTATTTACTATGAATTGAAAATCATTTCAATGCAAATATTATCATTACTATTTTATATATGATATAACTATAGTTCAATAAGAAATAATATTTTACAGAGTTATCTAGTTAGTGATGGTTAGTCTGAGATTCATATCCACAAACATTTACCATCTAAGTTAATATACATTGCTTTAAATCAGAGAATACACTGACTGTCACCTAGGCTAAAGTGAGCCAAGATAGATCTAAAGAATTAGACATGGGTCAGACTATGGGGTGAAAATGATATGATTCTGTTTATGCCAAAAAAATAATCTACTAGTTCTATAAAGAAAGACAAGAGAAGATTCAGAGAATTAGTAGTATGTTGAAATTACTTAACCAAGAGCACTGGTGGAGTGGAGTTGGAGGAGGGGAGTAAGAATTTGAAGATTTAATCCACCAGGAGTCAATGGCCAATATGTATTGTTTATTTAAATTCTCTAATCTGAGCAGTTTGGGTGTTACAGAAGAGTGCGGTAAAGATTAGAAAATGAGTTTAATTTAGAAGTATTTCATCTGATGTAACAGGTTTGGAGAGAAAGCAAATGAGATAGGGAAAGAGAGATAGGAAGAGAGAACTAAGCTTGAGAAATACAGACGTCACCTTACTTTGTGACTTCTTCCTCCTGAGTCTGCTTGCCAACACCTGTCCCACAAAGACAGATGCGTTCAGTGGCCGGGCAGGTGTGTGCACCTTCTGTTCTGACCTGTACCCCCGGCTAACCCGCTGCTCCTTTGACACCATCATACAAAACCAACTCAAGTGAAAAATAAACCGACTACAAAATGAACTGAGCTATAGAACGAAATGACCTTGTTCTGCATTTTTCTATGGAGATAAAGAATCACAGTCATCATTTATTGAACACTCCCCATGTGTTATTATCCCATGATAATATTATCAGATTCTAACATGCTATCTCACTGACTACTACAGAACCCTATAAGGTATGTAATATTATTATTCTTATTTGCAGATGAGTTATTGAGGCTTAAAGAGTTTAAATCCATTACTCTAAACAATAGTGAATGATAAGAGTTATTTCTCTAATCCAGCTCTGTTTGATTTCAAAGCCCAAGTGTTTAAACATTATCCTAAATGGCCTCTCCAAATTCTTCCTCATTCCAGTTGGATAATGCAAGATCACCTCTCCATAGTATACCTTAAGATAAAATTAAAACTCTACAAAGTTTAATTCTAAAAGCTTCATGTTGGCTTGTGCAGAGGCTCAGCTAAGCTTTAGCTCACTCTAAGACATATTAATGCCTCTTATAAGTATTTTGCCACCATATTCTTGAACAGACTATACTCTTTCTTATACCCACATCTTTGTTCAAGCAACACATGGAGATCTTCATATCCAATACTCCTACTATCTTTAAATGCCATCCCTTTTGTGAAGCATTCCCCACACTATCACCTACAAAAGATGGTTTAATTTTACATTTTGCAGCTGACACACTTCGTATAAGACTTTATTATCATGTTAACCTCATTATTTTTTTGTGCTTCAGTACCTGATTGTCTCCTTAGACAATGCACACTACAAGAATCTTGTTTTATTCATTTTTATGTCCTCTTGGAGCACAAGGTCAGTTATTATGTTGGCACTGAATCCCATTTGGAGAACCAAAAGCTAGATGTCCTATTTGCTGAGAAGCTCTGGGATTCCATTCTACTTCCTCTCTATTAATCCCTGAAATGGCAGTTAGGACCACACAGTGAGCAGAGATTGATGGAAAATGAAATACCCAGGTGGAAGCAGCTTTGAGGACAGGCTGGGACATTGCTCTGGACACAGTACAGTGACAGGAAAGAAATTCCAATACCTAGGGTGCTTTTTCATCAATTAATCTCTAAGTTACTGTACACATAGTAAATGATTATGTCAATTCTTGTCTTGAAAGAGATTTCCAATAGAAAAAAAGATAAAATGACTTTAAAATACTGGAATATTTTAGGGAAAGAATTATCATCTGGTAGTGGAAATAAACAAGTTTAAATAGGAGAGACCTAAAATACAGCGAGATCATTTTTTTTTTTTTCCTTTTTGAAATAATGCAATCACTGTCTACAATAAAAAACAACAACTTCAAAATTTTTACAAAGCTCCCCCTGGTTCTGACATATTTTGACAAACATTATGTTCTTAACTATTTGTCAGAGGATAAAACATTAGGTAATGCATTTGAGATTGAATATTGAAGATAATAAAAAGAAATGTAGAAGGAAATTAACATTTGGAATGTTTTTAAATAGCACATAAGATCCTTTCTTTAGGGAGAAAACATCACATGAGATATATATCCTCAATGTGTTAAAGTATTAAATAATTCAAGACAAATCCTATATAATATAAATTATACAAAGTAATGATTGTATATAAATTAAAGTATTCAGTCATAATGCCACTACAGAGGAAAATGGGATAAGGAAAATTGAGAGGAAATGGGTTTTAAATAGCAAAGCTAAAAGATGAGACCCAAGTCACAAAATACAAACTACATTTACTATATTTGGTTTATTTGATCAGACCTAAGGAATGTTCACAGCTCAGAGATATTTTTGTATAACTTAATCTAATGAGAAAGAAAAGAGCGTGGCAACCTCAGGCAACGTTAGTTCTACAACACGGTAGATCAGGTTAGGCTAGCTGGCAGCCTGTAGCATGTGACTGGAGGAGTGCTGACAGGTCAGGCTAACCAAAAATGTTTGTTTTCCATTAAAAAATCATTTAAAATATAAGACAGTTATCCTGCACGCATAATGCTGGCATGAATGCAAGCATAATGCCTGATCCATGAATAGGTAGCGGGTTTAAACTGATTCCTCAGTTTAGCTAGGTGACCACTTCAGTCAAACCAAAAGAAACAAAATAGAGGAAAGGTAATTTTCCTCTAGAAAATCTAGGGTGAGAATTGAGAATTAAGAAACTGTTTAAGAGTAGTGGGGTGTTCCCAAGTGGCACAGCGGTAAAGAATCTACCTGCCAACGTAGGAGACACAAGAGATGAGAGTTCAGTTCATGGGTGGGGAAGATTCCCTGGAGAAGGAAGTAACAACCCACTCCAATATTCTTGCCTGGAAAATTCCATGGACAGAGGAGCCTGGCAGGCTGCAGTCCATGGGGTCGTAAAGAAGAGTACATGACTGGGTGTGCAAGCAAACACACATGTGCATGCACACACACACACACACACATACAAGAGTAGTGGAGTCAGGAAGGAGGATCTGAGATTAGGTAACAAAGCCCTGATGCTTGTTTGTAACCAATGATATCAGCAAAAATTGATTTACTAAAGACAGGAGGAGGCCATAAAAGGTGATGTTGCCACCTAAAGCAAGAATAGGTTATTGTCTTGGTAAAAGCTGACCTGTCTTAGAGATGGTAGTAGAATCCACGTAAATTCTTCTTGTGAGAAATTTTAGTAGTGATTCCCAAGTCATTCTAAAATATTCTCAAGTGATACAAGTTTGTTTTTAAATTAACAATTTTTTTTAAATTAACATCTTCTCATGAAGATGACACAGTTTTTTAAAGCTTAAATCTTATACTAAGGAAACTGTTAAATGCTTGGTGAGTGAGAAGAGCCATAGGAAATATACTGGGGTATCAAGCTTATTATTTTTATTATTACTTTTAAAATTATTCTGTCAACACTAAGAAAGTTCAAATTATTCCAAAACCTTAACTAGAGACCTATTACATTTCCTAGGGAAATTATGATGTTTCTACATTGACTTGAAACAAATATCTTTTCTTTTAGTTGTGAGCAGAGTTAAATATTTCCCCTAGGGGATTTTAGCAACAGTAGAACATTATTTTTAAATTAACTTTTTCATTAAATGCGTGTTTCCCTTGAAAAGGGAGCAGCTGTTACTGCTGGCAGACATTTTCCCCCCAATCTATGAGTTCAAATCAAAAACAATTTGTTTTGTGAATAATCTACTGTATGACAATTTGTCTACAAATATGTCACTGCCTGTTTACCTCAGTGTGTGTCAATTGGATTTAGCCCCTTATTTACAGAGGAGAGTCAGGCAGCCTTGACAGCATCCCTGCCTGCAGGCCTGGCAGCGCAGCCTCTCCCTCCACTTCCTGTTGCCACTGAGAGCCACAGGGAGTGAGGAGCCACACTGCGCGGAGCGTGGGCTTCGCAGGACGAGGCCAGCTACGGAATTAGAGACCCGGGCGCTCACAGAGAGCGCAGAGAGCTGCTCACACAGAGGGCGGCCTTTCTGAACGGCACTTTGATTAAGTCTAGGGAGAACCTTAATAGACTCCCATTTACTAGAAAGGAATCTTTTAAAGACAAGTGTTGGGGGGATGGAGTTTGATTTTTTTTTTTTTTTTCTTCTATCAGCTCTCTCTATACCGAACAGCTGATGCTTGCATTAAAGAAAGATCAAATAAAAGCCTTATTCAGCATTTACCACATTTCCAGAAAGGGGAAAAAAAAAATTGTCAGCTTTAGCTTACTTCTGTATCAGTATATCCTTCTATATGTCAGCGTTTATCACCCTGTATGATGTATGATTCACCCTGTGTATCTAGTATTATAATGAAAGAGCTCCTGCCCATTACTGGGCACAGTTCACTCCTTTTACATAAGCACTGGTGCCATAGTATCCATCACAATACTGACCTGAACTTGTGAGTCCAAGAAGCACACTAGGTTGTTTCTATGGTCTTGGATTACACAGATAGATCCTAAAATTGTCATTTTGGGACATATGATGAATGAGCCTTTTCATAGTACTCAGCAACAGCAGCAGTGTTATGATAACTGAATTACTAATCTTTATTCCTCTTCCAAATGTTTGTTCTTCTTCATTACTTTTTCATAACCAAGATGTAGGAAGGAAATTGTAAACCCAATAAAGAAATGATCTAAAGGGCAAATTTTAGTGTAGGGCATATATCTACTTGCTACATGAATATATATTTTGGATTCTTATTTATCAATTAGGATCTGGAGCGGAGGCGGCATGGTGCGGGAGCGACTGTGAGGAGCTACCCCACGTCCAAGGGGAGAGAAGCCCCGGAAACGTGGTAGGTGCGGGATTGGTGCCTGCGCAGTGCTGGAGCAACTGCGAGGAGACAGCCCGTGCCCGAGGGCGGCGAAGCCCCAGCAAGGCGGCAGGCACCGGAGCAGTGGCTGCCTAGTGCTGGAGCACCTGTGAGGAGACACCCCCCATCCAAGGGCAAAGGAGGAGCCCCAGCAAGACGGTAGGAGGGAGAAAATTGCATTTAGAATCAAACCTCACACCTGGCAGAGACGACCAGAGGGCTCAAACAAACTTTGTGCACACTGGGACCCAAAGATCCCATAGAGACTGAGACAGAACTGCGTTTGAGTGTCTCCTGGGAAGGGATGGGACAGCAGTGGACTGCCACAGGGACAGGGGCTCTCGGTGCAGCAGACTTGGGTATGGCTGGGTATAGCAGACTTGGGTATAGCTGGGTGTAGGAGGCTTGGGTATAGCTGGGTGTAGGAGACTTGGGTATAGCTGGGTGTAGGAGACTTGGGTATAGCTGGGTGTAGGAGACTTGGGTATTGCACAAGCCCTTTTGGGAGAGGTGGCCATTAACCCCACCATAGAGATGCCAGAACTTACACAGGACTAGGCAAACAGACCCTCAGAGGGTACAAACAGAACCTACTGCACACCAGGACCCGGGAGAAAGGAGCAGTGACCCTACAAGAGCCTGACCCAGACGAGCCCACAAGGGTCCAGGAGTCTCCAGCACAGGCCTGGATCAGCGGGGGCCTGCAGCAGGGCTGGGGTCATAGAGTGTAGCAGTGCCTGCATGGGACCTTTGAAAGAGGTCTCCATTGTCTTCACTACCTCCACAGAATTATTTGGGGCCACATTATTTGGCTCCAGGTAAATAACAGGGAGGGAACACAGCCACACCCCTCAACAGAAAATTGGATTAAAGATTTACTGAGCATGGCTCTGCCCATCAGAACAAGACCCAGCTTCCTCCTCAGTTTCTCCCATCAGGAAGCTTCCATAAGCCTCTTATCCTTCTCCATTAGAGGGCAGACAGACTGAAAATCACCATCACAAAAAACTAACCAATCTGATCACATGGCCCACAGCCTTGTCTAACCCAGTGAAACCATGAGCCATGCTGTGTAGGGCCACCCAAGATGGACAGATCATGGTGGAGAGTTCTGACAAGACGTGGTCCACTGGAGAAGGGAATGGCAAACTACTTCAGTATTCTTGCTTTGAGAATCCCATGAACAGTATGAAAAGGCAAAAAGATAGGACACTGAAAGATGAACTCCCCAGGTCAATAGGTGCCCAATATGTTACTGGAGATCAGTAGAGAAATAACTCCAGAAAGAATGAAGAGAAGGAGCCAAAGCAAAAACAACACCCAGTTGTGGATGTGACTGGTGATGGAAGTAAAGTCCGATGCTGTAAAGAGCAAAATCCATAGGAACCTGGAATGTTAGGTCAATGAATCAAGGCAAATTAGAAGTGGTCAAAAAGGAGATGGCAAGAGTGAATGCCAACATTTTTGGAATCAACGAATTAAAGAGGACTTGAATGGGTGAATTTAACTCAGATGACCATTATATCTACTACTGTAGGCTAGAATCCCTTAGAAGAAATGGAGTAGCCAACATAGTCAAAATAAGAGTCTGAAATGCAGTACCTGGATGCAGCCTCAAAAAGGACAGGATGATCTCTGTTCCTTTCCAAGGCAAACCATTTAATATCACAGGAATCCAAGTCTATGCCCTGACCAGTAATGCTGAAGAAACTGAAGTTGAACGGTTCTATGAAGACCAACAAGACCTTCTAGAACTAACACCCAAAAAAGATGTCCTTTTCATTACAGGGGACTGGAATGCAAAAGTAGGAAGTCAAGATATATCTGGATTAACAGGCAAATTTGGCCTTGGAGTACAGAATGAAGCAGGGAAAAGGCTAATAGAATTTTGCCAAGAGAATGCACTGGTCATAGCAAACACCTTCTAACACATAAGAGAACATTCTACACATGGATATCCCAGATGGTCTGATTCAAATTGATTATATATTTTGTAGCCAAAGATGGAGAAGCTCTATAGAGTCAGCAAAAACAAGACCAGGATCTGACTGCGGCTCAGGTCATGAACTCCTTATTGCCAAATTCAGACTTAAATTGAAGAAAGTAGGGAAAAACCACTATACCATTCAGGTATGACCTAAATCAAATCCCTTGCAATTATACAGTGGAAGTGAGAAATAGATTGAAGGGATTAGATCTGATAGACAGAGTGCTTGAAGAACTATGGATGGAGGTGTATGACATTGTACAGGAGGCAATGATCAAGACCATCCCCAAGAAAAAGAAATGCAAAAAGGCAAAATGATTGTCTGAGGAGACCTTACAAATAGCTAAGAAAAGAAGAGAAGCAAAAGGCAAAGGAGAAAAGGAAAGATATACCCATTTGAATGCAGAGTTCCAAATAATAGCAAGGAGAGATAAGAAAGCTGTCCTCAGTGATCAACACAAAGAAATAGAGGAAAACAACAGAATAGGAAAGACTAGAGATCTCTTCAAGAAAATTAGAGATATGAAGGGAACATTTCATGCAAAGATGAGCTCAATAAAGGACAGAAACATATGGACTGAACAGAAGCAGATGATATTAAGAAGAGGTGGTCAGAATACACAGAAGAACTGTACAAAAAAGATCTTCATGACCTAGATAACCACAATGGTGTGATCACATACCTAGAGCCAGACATCTTGAAATGCAAAGTCAAGTGGGCCTTAGGAAGCATCACTATAAACAAAGCTAGTGGAGGTGATGGAATTCCAGTTGAGCTATCTCAAATCCTGAAAGATGATGCTGTCAAAGTGCTGCAGTCAACATGCCAGCAAAATTTGGAAAATTCAGCAGTGGCCACAGGCCTGGAAAAGGTCAGTTTTCATTCCAATCCCAAAGAAAGGCAAGGCCAAGAATGCTCAAACTACCACACAACTGTACTCATCTCACTTGCTAGCAAAGTAACGCTCAAAATTCTCCAAGCCAGGCTTCAGCAATACATGAACTGTAAACTTCCTGATGTTCAAGCTGGATTTAGAAAAAGCAGAGGAACCAGAAATCAAATTGCCAACATCCACTGGATCATTGAAAAAGCAAGACAGTTCCAGAAAAATATCTACTTCTGCTTTAATGACTATGCCAAAGCCTTTGACTGTGTGGATCACAAAAAACTGTGAAAAATTCTTCAAAAGATGGGAATACCAGACCACCTGATCTGCCTTTGAGAAATCTGTATGCAGGTCAAGAAGCAACAATTAGAACTGGACATGGTTCCAAACAGACTGGTTCCAAATCAGTAAATGAGTACGTCAAGGCTATATATTGTCACCCTGCTTATTTAACTTATATGAGGAGTACATCATGAGAAATGCTGGGCTGGATGAAGCCCAAGCTGGAATTAAGATTGCCAGGAGAAATATCAATAACCTCAGATATGCAGATGACACCACCCTTATGGCAGAAAGAGAAGAAGAACTAAAGAGCCTCGAAGAAATTGAAAGCGGAGAGTTAAAAACTCAACATTCAAAACTCAAACATTCAGAAAACTAGGATCATGGCATCTGGTCCCATCACTTCATGACAAATAGATGAGGAAACAGTGAAACAGTGACTTTATTTTTGGGGGCCCGATAATCACTGCAAATGGTGACTGCAGCCATAAAATTAAAAGATGCATACTCCTTGTAAGAAAAGTTATGACCAACAGAGACAGCATATTAAAATGCAGAGACATTACTTTGCCAACAAAGGTCCAATTAGTCAAAGCTATGATGTTTCCAGTAAGAATGTATGGTAGTGAGACTATAAAGAAAGCTGAGTCCCGAAGAACTGATGCTTTTGAACTGTGGTATTGGAGAAGACTCTTGAGAGTCCCTTAGACATCAAGGAGATCCAACCAGTCCATCCTAGAGGAAATCAATCCTGAATATTCATTGGAAGGACTGATGTTGAAGCTGAAACTCCAATTTTTTGGCCACCTGATGAGAAGAACTGACTCACTTGAAAAGATCGTGATGATCAGAAAGATTGAAAGTGGGAGTAGAAGGGGACAACAGAGAATGAGATGGTTGGATGGCATCACTGACTCAGTGGAAACAAGTTTGAGTAAACTCCAGGAGTTGGAGATGGACAGGGAGGCCTGGCATGCTAGAGAGCCCCAATTAGAAAAAATAATATCCTTCTATCCTAGCTATAATGACTACCCTAAAGCACCTTTAAACCAAATGAATTGTATGGAGAGAGTAAAAGCATATTCTTTTTTTACACATAGAAAAATACTTATTGAAGATATAGAGACTATTTGATAAATAAGTAGAAAAATCAGATAAAACTTTGAGATAATATTTAAAAATGATTCTCTTAATTCTTTTTATAGGAAAATAGAATTGTACAAAGAAATAGAAATGTATTGTGAACTTTTGGGAAAAAAAGTGAGCAAAAAGTAAAGCAGACAGAAGGATAAAATTTCATGTTACCAGTGAAGCCAGGAACATATGGATAGAAATGATGAGCTGAACACACCCATTAATTTTTGCTTTGAACTAAAAGGATTTTAAAGATTCATAAACTTATAAATATCAAGAAAGCAGTGAAAGATAAAACAGCAGCTAACTTTTTGGAATCTGGAATGGTGATAGATGCACGTGACTGACAGCATATCAAAGAAAGCTGAATCCTATACTGGCAGCGGAGAAAGCTGAGTAACACAATTTACACCGTCACAAAATATGCAGACACTGGCCTCACTGGATGCTTTCTGCTGCTGCTAAGTCGCTTCAGTCGTGTCTGACTATGTAGGACCCCATAGACGGCAGCCCACCAGGCTCCCCCGTCCCTGGGAGTCTCCAGGCAAGAACACTGGAGTGGGTTACCAGCTCCTTCTCCAATGCATGAAAGTGAAAAGTGAAAGTGAAGTTGCTCAGTCAAGTCCGACTCTTCGTGACCCCGTGGACTGTAGCCCACCAGGCTCCTCTGTCCATGGGACTCTCCAGGCAAGAGTACTGGAGTGGAGAGCCATTTCCTTCTCCAGAATGCTTTATAGTAGGGGAAAAGGCAGGGAGAAAACAAGGGTATTTTGTGAAAGAATGTTGAAGAAGCAGTAAGAATCCCTCTCTGTTCACCCGTCCAGCCCTGTGAATGCCTGTGCTGCTGGCCACTCTAAGGCACAATCCAGATGCCCCCTTATGAATGATTTGCGATCCCACTGTGTGACAGCTGCCTCAGACAGCCTTCAGTGTAAGTCTCCTCAGGCACTACCTCAGTTTACAGAAGGCCATCTGACTCAAAGTCTCATCCCTACTAAGGGTGGCCAACATTTAAAGACTAACCAACATCATACAAAGGTCTAGACCAAATAAAGGTATAAGTATTTAAGCCCAAGTAGTGGCAACTCTGAAGGGCTGTTCTAGTTCCAGAGTTCTCTGTAGGGTCAGCCAAGTGTTTTGGGGATTACATCACAGCTCGACTTTTTCCTTTATACAGATATAATTTCCACCCTTTCTGTCTACAGGTATTGAACACATAGAGTTGCTTAAAAAACATCCTGCAAACAAATCCAGTCTCAGAACCTTCTTTCTCAAAACCAAACCTATAACACTAGGGCTTCCCTAGTGGCTCAGTTGGTGAAGAATCTGTCTGTGATGCAGGAGACCTGGACTCGATCCCCAGGTCGGGAAGATCCCCTGGAGAAGGAAATGGCAACCCACTCCAGTACTCTTGCCTGGAGAATTCCATGGACAGAGGAGCCGGGCAGGCTATAGTCCATGGGATCACAAAGAGCTGGACAAGACTCACTTTCACTTTCACAACAATGTGAAAGTGCCACTTTCCTTTTCAATGAAAGGAGGAACAATGGTTCCTCCTAATCTCCAAAGAAGTTTGGGGACATAGTTCTAAAAGTCTGCAAAGCCAAAGGCCTTTTCTTGAAAGGGTAAGAATAATAAGGAGAATTGAGGGCAAGAATTCTACACTTAATAAAAGTCAAATAAGTGATTATTATACACAAAGACAGAGATAGTGAATATTATACACAAAGACAGAGATACGTCTTCTTCCTTCAAAGGCTGCCCTTAGGGTAGTCAGTTAAAGCCTTCTCTGGGGAATGTGCAAAACTCACAAGGAAAGACATAAATATGACTATAGATTAGACTGCCCAACCAGATCACCTTACAGTAAAGCCTAAAGATGAATGTCATGACAGCAAAGAGCTCTTTCAAAGATTTAGAACAAAATCAGAGATAAACAAGTGTATATCGAAACTTCCTACCATGATAAATACCAGGACAGATATATCAAGTCAAATTGGAGAAATCAGAAGCCAAGAATTAGGAAAATAAAGTCATGAATATTCTCAAAATGAAAAGAGGAGACAGATATATACATATATATACACACACAAACACACACATACATACATAAAGATCAAGAAGCTATAAAAAAGAAAGAATACAGATTCTGGAAATTTAAAAAAAATATTAGCTTAAAAGAAAAATTCATAAAAAAGTAAAGAAAAGCTGCAGCTACTTTTCTGAAAATATATCAAAAAGCAAGATATGGAAAATAAGATAGAGATTATAAGAAATAATAATCACCATAGGAGTTTCAACATACAAATTCATAAAATTCCAAAAAATGGAAGTGAGAAGAGGAAATTATTAATAAGATATTCAAGGAAAACCTTCAGTTTCCCAATTAAAAGATCCAACTGAGTGCCAGCAACATAGGTGAAAGCAGGCCGAAGCCAAGTTATGTTATCAGAAAGGTGCAAAATGGAAATTCTGCCAATATTTTTGGAATGGGATGGAGTAGATTATATAAAGAGTTCTTTGAATTTCTCAGAGCAACCTTGCAAGCTGGTAGGAGATAGTAGAGCAATAAAACATGATAATGACAATGAGATAAAATTGGCAAAAATTCACTAGACACATGACCAATTTCTTCAATAAATTAATGCTATGAGGGTAGAGATAGCATGACTACTATTAGCTATCAAAAGAAACTTATGAGATGGTATCAACAAAACACTATATATGGATCTCCTCTGCTTGGATATCAGACAACTTTAAAAAAAATGAAGTGGAAAGACTAAACATGACCTACTTATTAATACATATTTAAAAAAATGTTTAATTTTCTGGTTTTATGTTGTTGCTCTGGTTTTAGTTAAAAAATAGCTCTTACATAGATAACTACTGAAATATCTAGAATTGGCATTGTACCATGAGGAATTTGCTTTAAATTTTCCTGTCAGAAAGCAAATTTATTGAAAAAAGTAATGGTGATATTATTAAATTGCTGGAAACCCAGACTCTCAGACTCAGTACAATGGGCAGACACCTAAGAAAGCTATGTTTTGGGAACTGCTGTCCAAATCACGCCCAGCTCTGGCCCAGAGTCACGGCCACGGACACCAGCGTCTCCAGGTCTCCCCAGGGCACAGCTGGCATTAGGACCAGGCTGACGGACAGTCACGGTTACACACCAATACTTTGGCTGCAGAGAAGTCTGATAAAGCCTCACATCTAGATTGATTTGAAAAAAGACATGAAATGAACTCAGGAGGTTTTTAAGTGTTGTTGTTCACTGGGCAACCAAATATACACATTTGTAAACTGATTTTTTTGTAACTAATATGGGACTACCAGACCACCTGACCTGCCTCTTTGGAAACCTGTATGCAGGTCAGGAAGCAACAGTTAGAACTGGACATGGAACAACAGACGGGTTCCAAATAGGAAAAGGAGTACGTCAAGGCTGAATATTGTCACCCTGCTTATTTAACTTATATGCAGAGTACATCATGAGAAATGCTGGGCTGGAAGAAGCACAAGCTGGAATCAAGATTGCCAGGAGAAATATCAATAACCTCAGATATGCAGATTACACCACCATTATGGCAGAAAATGAAGAGGAAGTAAAAAGGCTCTTGATTAAAGTGAAAGAGGAGAGTGAAAAAGTTGGCTTAAAGCTCAACATTTAGAAAACTAAGATCATGGCATCCAGTCCCATCACTTCATGGGAAATAGATGGGGAAACAGTGGAAACAGTGTCAGACTTTATTTTGGGGGGCTCCAAAATCACTGCAGATGGTGGTTGCAGCCATGAAACTAAAAAACACTTACTCCTTGGAAGGAAAGTTATGACCAACCTAGATAGCATATTAAAAAGCAGAGACATTACTTTGCCAACAAAGGTCCGTATGGTCAAGGCTATGGTTTTTCCAGTGGTCATGTATGAATGTGAGAGTTGGACTATAAAGAAGGCTGAGCACTGAAGAATTGATGCTTTTGACTTGTGGTGTTGGAGAAGACTCGTGAGAGTCCCTTGGACTGCAAGGAGATCCACCCAGTCCATCCTAAAGGAGATCAGTGTTGGGTGTTCACTGGAAGGACCGATGTTGAAGCTGAAATTCCAATACTTTGGCCACCTGATGCGAAGAACTGACTCATTTGAAAAGACCCTGATGCTGGGAAAGATTGAGGGCACGAGGAGAAGGGGACGACAGAGGATGAGATGGTTGGATAGCATCACCGATTCGATGGACATGGGTTTGGGTGGACTCTGGGAGTTGATGATGGACAGGGAGGCCTGGCGTACTGTGGTTCATGGGGTCACAAAGAGTCAGACACAACTGAGTGACTGAACTGAACTGAACTGAATGTCTAAAAAGTACATAACTTTTTCAATTGTAAGATTCAAGATCTTACAACCAGTAATGATTTAGGTTTATCAGAGCCTACTTTCTCAATAAAGGGAACATAATTTTGAAAAAAAGATGCATTATTAGTGGCTCCAAGTATGCTTCACATTAATTACTGTTTAGTGAGTGTCAGGTGTAAAGAGAGTAGAATAATGAAAATGATACTTTTCTAATTAATAATATACTCATGCTTATCCAGCACTGTAAATATGCTCTCCCTCACTAGTAAGAAGAGCATTTGCTTCAGAAACCTGGAGGCTAAACAACAGACAAAAAATCTAAAAAGATGTGTGATATACCATGCGTATGCAGGTAAACACTAAATCAACTGCTTGAGAACTGTATACTACATCAAATTCTGAAGGCTGACCTTTGGGTAAGAAGCTGGACATCGGCTTCCACCTTGCCCCCTACAGAACCAGAATACCTTAGGTAAGCACCATACACTTTCACCATAAGAGTTCATATGAAACACATACTATGAGAGTTTCAGCTCTTGAAGGTCCTTAAAATATAACATTTTTTAAAATAATTAGAATAACTAAGAAATTCAAGTCCATAAAATTAAATAAATTACATGAAGATTTTACACTGCCAAGTGCTGAAGATACTGAAGAATATAACTCCCAATTTGTCAATTCCATGCAACTGAACCCTGGGCCCTTTTCCTGCAATAGAACCCATGGAAGGAATTTAAAAATTTTCTTTCTCCTTTATTTAAACTGTGGCTTAAATAACATCTAGTGGTCACATTACATAATGTATACATTGTTCTGCTTAAGCTTACATAAGCAATGTTGTGTTCAAAGATAAGCATTTATATACTCCATGTAAGGGAAAAGGTGTTATAATGCAATATATTAGTGATATAAAGCAGTAATTTGTCAAAGACAAAAATATGTTTTTTTACTATTCCAAGAAGGTAGTAACAAAACATATGTGTTTGAAACATCAATTCACATAGTAATTAAAATCCAATGCTAGAAACATGCAATTATTTTAGAATTTTTAAAAATAATAGCCAAATTATATTGAATTCTATAAAAGTCACTCTAATACTTTTAGTATGTGTTATATTGAATCTGAACTTATTTTAGGTTACTGAATCATGTAAGTTGTGGTTCACCTTTTAGTTTCTGATTTCTATTAGTTTGTAAAAGGATTTTATATTTGCATTTAAATGGGAAGGAAATGTGATAAAGATTTCGATTAAAAGGCTGTCTGTTTGCGTTAATTCATTTTTAATAGGAACAGTAAATATTTTTCCATTGATATAGCTCTTACTGCAAGATCAGTTCATTGTTCTTTTTTATCTAGCTATGTCATGTGTTGCTTAATAAAGAACACTATAATATCAGTCCCTGCTATTAAAGAGGCATTTCTCATTTCTTCATTGATTTCTGAAAAACCAAAGAAGATTTCTGAATAGCACTTGAGAAAACTGATAAGACAACAGGTCATTACTCTAGTACAAAAGACTTTTAACACAGATATATGTATATAGAATACATTAGTATATGTATTCAAATAAGTATATACACAGACCTATACACATAAGGAATATTTGGAACATATGGAATAGATTTTCATTCTAAAGTCACTGATGCTAGCTTTGATGAATAGAAAAACAACACTTATCTTGAAAGTTTGGCTAAGTCTTCAGAGTTTCATCTACTTTATTAGGATAGGCTATATTCTCTATAAAATGAATGACCATCCTTTAATTAGTAGTTGTATGTACTATCTGCTTTTAAACTGGAGGGAGTTTCTGTAATGATAATACCAATCTTGGTCTGATGCCCTATAAACTTTTTACTTCAGTTCTTTGAAATTTGGTCACTTATCTGTTGTTTAATTTTACAGGTTTTTGGCTGTTTGGTATGTCCTTAGATTCTAAATAAATTCAGTTAATTATGTAGGATCTACTTGAAATACTCTGTCTTAAGAAATAATCTACACATGTTTACAATGTTTCAAGATGTTTGTTTTGTTTGTAGCTACAATAACTTGCAGTACATTACTTATCTAGTTTCTAAGAAAATAGCTTTCTCATTAATTTCAAAAATCTTAAAATTGCACTGAAAGTCCATTTTTTTGTTGATTTTTTTTTGGGGGGGGGATGGAATACAGGCGTTTAAATAAAGAATCAAAAAATTTTATCAGTATATTCTAGCTTCCTGCTAGCACAGAATCACATTAGTGAGTAATGGATCCAGCTCCTGTAATGCCAGCCAGGAGGTATCTTGACAGTTGGGTTATTCATTCTCAGGTGTCTAGTTAAGAAAAACACAGGGGTCCAATTCAACCTTTAAAAATGTTATCTTCTGACTAGAAAGATCACTGCTTTGAGATGCAATGGGATTTTCCACAGCAAACTTAGCAGAGGATTAAAGTATTCATTTCTCTCTGAATGAAAAATGGAGTGAACGAGTGGTGTAAACAGAGGGTATTTCTAGAGAAAATGTATAAATTATGATTTTTTCCTTTTGTTTCTACAAAAAAATTCATAAAGAAATAAGGCGGCAGTTGGATTAGAAAAATTCATGTTATCTTGAGAAACTTCCTTACCCCCCAAAATATTTAGCATAGTTCAAGTGCTAAAATAATTTCTACTTTATCTCAACTTATTTTCAGCTGTTTTATTGTATTCTTTCATTATCATTAGAATCTATTTTCCCCACAGTATGTCTGTATTTTTAGGCAGTCTCTAAATTGACTGCTTCATGGTTGATTGTTTTTCCAGCCATATTTAACCACTGATCACAGCTAAATTGATTAGACTGAGTGTGGAATAATTCAAATCAGATAAGATGGTTGAGCTCCCCAAACAAACCATGCCATGGTCCAGTAATTGTGATCATACAACTACAGCCCAATCCACTTGAGTATGTTAGACATGTTGGGAACACAAACTCTAAGAGCTTCCCATTATATAGTTTAAAGCTTTACTTTATTAGAACTTATTTTCTTAGATTTTTAAACTCTAGTTATCTGAATCATTAAATAGATTTCTGTGCAGAACTACTAAGTTTACAAAATGTAAAGATAATTTGAAATTGAAAATGAATGAATCGAATTTAGCATGAAGACTTCATCTTTGCTAGGTAAAAGTAGTGCTCAACTGAAGAATCTGCAGTACTTTTCACAAATTCCATTTAATATCTTACTAGTATTTCTGCAAAGCTAAAAGGTAGTATTTGCTGGAAATTTCCAAATTTAAGAAAACCTGAATCAAGTTGTTTTCCATTATTTCTGCCAGAACTTGAAAGTTCTGAAACTTCAAGTCTTGTTTACACACACACACATGCACAAGCACAATATTATAAAAGCAAAAGTTAATACTGTTTAAAATGTATTCTAAATAATCCATATTACAAACAAATCTATGTTCACAATTTCTTATGGAATTCATACAAAGTGTAGCTTTGTTTTTTTATTTGTTACATTTCTTGTCTTTCTGCAGGTCTATGAAACCTTTCTAAAAGGTCTATGACAACACATTTAACATCTACCACTTTAAAAATGATTATTTGAAGACACTTCAGATAAATAGCTAAGAAACCATCAACCAAGTTTATTTGCTGGTGAAAGTCAGCAAGCTATTTAAACAAATGTATTAAACTGGTTATTTTGACAATAGTTAAAAATGAGAAATTATTCATATAGTTCTACAGTTATTATCCAGAAAACCATGCATTTACAACTTTTACCTTATAATTTTATAATTATTTTAAAATGGCACTTTTTGATAAAAAAGCAATCATAACTTTTCAAATTATATTAAGTCTACCTGGTTATTTCCTAGCAATCATTAGTTACTGAGTATAGCTGGGACATTTTTAAACTACTTAAAATCAAAAACATATTTACTCCTCTATCCTAATGTTCAAACCAGCAATAGCACAGTAAATCTATTGTTTGTGGATTCTGTTAGTTTTGTCACTAGTAAATATCATTATTATTATTATTATTATTTCTACAATTAGCGATGCTATCAGTTCAGTTCAATTTAGTCGCTCAGTCATGTCTGATTCTTTGCGACCCCATGAATCGCAACACGCCAGGCCGCCCTGTCCATCACCACCTCCCGGAGTTTACTCAAACTCATGCCCATCGAGTCGGTGATGCCATCCAACCATCTCATCCTCTGTCGTCCCCTTCTCCTCCTGCCCCCAATCCCTCCCAGCATCAGGGTCTTTTCCAATGAGTCAACTCTTCACATGAGGTGGCCAAAGTACTGGAGTTTCAGCTTTAGCATCAGTTCTTCCAATGAACACCCAGGACTGATCTCCTTCAGGATGGACTGGGTGGATCTCCTTGCAGTCCAAGGGACTCTCAAGTGTCTTCTCCAACACCACAGTTCAAAAGCATCAATTTTTCAGTGCTCAGCTTTCTTCACAGTCCAACTCTCACATCCATACATGATCACTGGAAAAACCATAGCCTTGACCAGACGGACCTTTGTTGGCAAAGTAATGTCTCTGCTTTTTAATATGCTATCTAGGTTGGTCATAACTTTCCTTCCAAGGAGTAAGAGTCTTTTAATTTCATGGCTGCAATCACCATCTGCAGTGATTTTGGAGCCCTCAAAAATAAAGTCTGACATTGTTTCCACTGTTTCCCCATCTATTTCCCATGAAGTGATGCGACCAGATGCCATGATCTTAGTTTTCTGAATGTTAAGCTTTAAGCCAACTTTTTCACTCTACTCTCCTCTATAGAATCATATAAATATAGAATTTTGAAGAAGAGATACTACTGCTGTATGGGTCAATGATGAATGACTGGTGGCAAATTATAGATAGTTCTCAAGCTTACTTTAGTGAGAAAATTCCACATTATTTTTTTTACATTATTAAACAAATAAAATGTATTACTTCTTATTTTTTCACCTTATTCACTGCTTTCCTAAAATTTAATGGCTTCTATGAAAAGAGGCAAATGGTTTAGCAAATTAGGAGCATCTTAGGTACGTCAAGAGATTTTTTTTCTTTTAGAGCTTGTGTTTTCTCTTTATTATTAATTACTTCCTTGTTACATCTTAGATTGAGAGAGAAGGTTTTGTCTATATAATTGCTCTCAATCAAAGATGTATTTGAAATGACTTGTTTTTCAGAAATAATTCTTTTATTAATGGTTAAAAACTGGTATTTTATTAAAAATTTAAAAATTTTCTGAATTTTTACCTCTTAGCTTTCTTTAAGGCAGAGATTATTCATGTTAAGCACTTATTAATGGAAATTATAAAGAATGAAAGAAAAATATCCCTTTGGTAGAATTTTTTGAAGTCTGAATGCTGACACATTAAAGAATAATTTTAACTCATAGGAGACATATAATGAACAGTGTCACTTTGAAATAGTGAGACACTGACAAACTGCTAAAACTTGTAGCCTATGATGGAAAAAAATTAAAATATTGATAAAATTTAGTTCAAAAATTTTAAATATAAATTTTAATAATATACAGATACACACATACACACATATATAAGAAATTAAGTTGGCATTGAAACCAACTGGACTTACTGATTTAATTTTTGAACAATGCTCTATTTTGTAAAATTATTAGTATAAAAACATATTTTATTAGAGTTTTAGAGATTTCAAATAACTTATGATTCAGACATTACTACAAATCTATAAGCTGTTTTGGTCTCCAGTTTATAAATGATGAAATTGAGTCTAGAAAGTTAACTGAACTTCATACCAAAAGTTATGCCATTTAATTAGTGGTGAATTCAAACTCAGATTTTCAAATTCTAGGTCATTACTTTATCTAGAAATAATTAAGAATTATCTTACAAAAATCCATTAAATTTATAGTGTTTTATTTATATAAACTATATTTATGAATATACACATATAGGTATCCAAACACAGAACTAAACCTCTATTAAATAATTATAATTCATATTAATGGATAAATTAGTAACAAACTAAAAGTCTAAAATGCAACAAGGAATATAAGGGGAATATGAAAATTGAAGTCAAAATAATTCAAGCCAATATGTGTATCATGACTTTGTTTTTATATAGTGAATATTTTCAAATTTATGCTAACACCCAGTACAACCCTCATCTTTTAAGAGTTCAGTGGGAATCTGGACTAAACTTTAAGGGACATTAGTCAGTCAAAGGTCATTTATATTTCATTTGACTCTAGTTAAACTATCTTCTAAGAGATTTTTCAAATTTTGAAAATTTTCTTAATGTTCTCTTAAACTACAGATGTCTTTATAAATAGGAAAATGGGGCAGAATATACTTTTGCTGTTTTAAAAGTAGAGTTAAGCATGTGTCTTTGGGACTGATTAGAAATTTCAAACAGAATCACAAGTCTCATTCTTTCACAGCAATTTCAATATTATACATAAGTGTGAAAAAGTTACATTTAATGCTTATAAACACAAACCAATGCCAATGAGGATGTAGTCAGTTTAAATTGATTAGATTATATTTCAGGAATATTACATTCTTTAAAGCATAAAGTTGCGCTTCTTTGTTTCACTAAAAAGCATTTGTGTTTATTTTCATCAAACACTGACAATATGAAATTCTGCTAAATATTCAGAAGATACAGATTTAAGGCAATGACTGACTTCAGTTTAGCAAGCAGTTTAACATTCATAGCAGTTAGGAGGATTGAAGATGAAACTTCTTCAAAAGCTACTCAATTTATATCTGAAAATGACAGCTAAAAATAGAGAAATAGGAAAAATAAATTGAAGACTACTATGCTGAGTTATTATACAATAAAAAATATAAGCATCTAGTGAGGATAACAGAAGCCAAAATGAGTTGAAATATGTCTTCTATGTGTGAAAAAATGATTATTTAAGATCTACATGTCGTCATGGCTAACCGATACCACTCGCTTATAGAAATAATGACCTTTTTGATATTTTATTGTAAAAATTATGAATCCAGTTCCCTGTACCACATAATGTCTATGCTTTGCTTAGACTATATATAAAGTAATGCTCTAATAAAATATATATTTAGAAATTAAATGATAAAATATCAAATATGATCAATTTTGTTAATAAATGCTTTTAAAATTTATTCTCACATGTGTATTATATATAGATTCGTAAATTCTGATAATCATCTTGGGGATTTCCTAGTTTTATATTCCTAAGGTTTCCATATTTTAAACATATACTATTCTAAGTTAAAAAAACGAGTCTGCATCTCTCCACGAATATTTATTTAATATTAATCTAGTTATTAATGCACACTTTGCTGTGCATGTGCTTAGTCACTCAGTCGTGTCCAACTCTTTGTGATTCCATGGACTGTAGCCTGCGAGACTCCTTTATTCATGGGATTCTCTCAGCAAGAACACTGGAGTGGGTAGCCATTCCCTTCTCCAGGGGATCTTCCCAATCCGGGGATTGAACCTCGGTCTCCTGCATTGTAGACCGATTCTTTACTGTCTGAGCCACCAGGGAAGCTGACTTTTAATTAACAGTACAGAAAGAGAAGTAAAGTAAAGCATATTGAAATAGAATAATTAGAAACAAAATGTAAATAACATTGTCATCCTGATCCCTATGAATCACCCTGCACACCTATTGGGAAGTGAATGACCGCAGACTCTAGAGACTCTGGTGTAAAGTAAAAGCATGAGTTTCCTAATGTCAAAGTATAACTCAAAGGGAATCTGTGTCAGGACCAAAGCATTCTATTCTGGGCATTAATAACCTAAAGGGATATCAGGGCCCTGAAAAGAAGTGGTAACTCTCCTTCAACCCTTAGAAAGTAAGCATTGTTGAATTGACTGCAAAGTGGATTCTCCAGTGTCTTATAGCCACTATTCCTCATTCCAGTACTCTAATTCTATGGTCAACAATTTTCGCATTGATAAGTTTACACCCTAACACATTTTAATTGTTAGAATAAAAATAACAACCATCACCTTTGGGTAAATGCACCACAAGAATAACTATATAGAAAATAATGCTCTCCTAAAATACAGATTTATGAATTAAATGATAAAGTATCAAAATATTGACCAATTTTGTTAAGAAATGCTTTTAAATTTATTCTTACATGTGTATTATATATACAGATTTATAACTGTATAAAATAAATCTGATAATCATCTTGGAGATTTCTTAGTTTTATACTCCTAAAGATTTCCACAATGCACATAATGCATTAATGATTCCCTTAATATAAGAATTATCCATTACAAAGTAAAAAAAAATCAATTATATATTGGCCTTATTGGGCTAAAGAACATTTTCACTATTAGGTTAGATTCATTTCAAAGTCACAGCTAAAGCTCAAGTCCCTACTTGTTAGGACACCCTTAGGTTAAATTCCTAATTAAAACAAACACAATAAGATCATAAAGTCATCTCAGATTTCCATTGAGTAGCTCAATGCATATTTTATGTGTGTGTTATCAGTATTTTTGAACTTTAATACATATGATCCTGATTTGGTACTGTGATTTTCTAACAAGATCCCAGATGACATAAATGTTGTTGGACAATGAATCACAGTTTAAGTAAGAAAGTCCTAAGCAATGTTTACTGGCAGCTATAGTATCTGTTCAACAGGGCGACTACATAAAGAGACAGGTGTACATATTACGGCATTTATCATCCAGTAACGGTAAAAGTGGTAGAATTTATATATGGATTAATGTCTCATCATAAAATTAAAAAAACTGATGAAGTGAGAATCCCTGTCTCAATGAAATCTTCTTAGAAATGATCAAATTAATATCTATAGTAGGGATCAAGAGAAATTAGATGATTTAATAAGAACCCATGTAGTGTCAATACATAACATGGCTATGACTTATTTTATTGGTGTTTGGCTAATCTGAATCATCATAATAAAATGATAGGTTAGGCTTTCTATTTTAAAACAGTGACTATATAAGTTACCTAGGAAAAGAAGGAACTTTTGGCAACTTATATATTTTTAACTTCTCTATCACTAGCTTATTAACCCATCAAAAATTTTTGAACAGATTTTATTTAATCATTTTACTTTACTAATTGTGTATATAGATTAATTTTAATTTCATTTTGAAATATATGAGGATGTTCATAGCTATTAGAGATAGATACCTATTTATAATTAGAATAATATTCAGAAATCAGGAATCATTTATTAACTATTGGGATTACCATATCACCTTACCTGCCTCCTGTGAAACCTATATGCAGGTCAAGAAGCAACAGAACAGAACATGGAACAGCATACTGGTTCAAAATTAGGAAAAGGGTGCATCAAGGCTGTACATTGTCACCCTGTTTATTTAATTTGGGCTTCCCTGGTAGTTCAGTCGGTAAACAATCTGCCTGCAATGCAAGAGACTCTGGTTCAATTTTTGGGTTGGGAAGATCTGCTGGAGAAGGGATAGGCTACCCACTCCCGTATTCTGGCGTGGAGAATTCCATGGACTGTATAGTCCATGGTTTCTCAAAGAGTTGGACACAACTGAGCAACTTTCACTTCACTCACTTATTTAATCTATATGCAGAGTACATCATGTGAAATCCCGGGCTGGTGAAGCACAAGGTGGAATCAATATTACCAGGAGAAACATCAATAATCTCAGATATGCAGATGATACCACCCTTATGGCAGGAAGTGAAGAGGAACTAGGTCCACTGACAAAGGTGAAAGGGGAGAGTGAAAAAGTTGGCTTAAAACTCAACATCCAAAAAACTAAGATCATGGCATCCCAGTCCCATCACTTCACGGCAAATAGATGGGGAAATGAAACAGACAGACTTTATTTTCTTGGGCTCCAAAATCACTGTGGAAAGTTACTGAAGCCATGATGTTAAAAGACACTTGCTCCTTGGAAGAAAAGCCATGACCAACCTAGACCACATATTAAAAAGCAGAGACATTATTTTGCTGACAAAGATCCATATAGTCAAAGCTATGGTTTTTCCAGCAGACATCTATGGATGTGAGAGTTGGACCATAAAGAAGGATGAGTGCCGAAGAACTGATGCTTTTGAACTGTGGTGTTGAGGAAAACTCTAGAGAATCCCTTGAACTGCAAGGAGATCTAACCAGTGAATCCTAAAGGAAATCAGTCCTGAATATTCATTGGAAGGACTGATGCTGAAGCTGAAGTTCCAATACCTTGGCTGCCTGATGCAAAAAGCCAAGTCATTAGAAAAGACTGATGCTGGGAAAGATAGAAGACAGGATGAGAAAGGGAAAACAGAGGACAAGATGGTTGGATGGCATTATCCACTCAATGGATATGAGTATGAGCAAGTTCCGGGAGATGGTAAAGGATAGGGAAGCCTGGTGTGCTGCAGTTCAAAGAGTCGAATATGACTAAGGAACTAAACCCCAACAAGACAGGTTAACGGTACATTGGCACAATCCAGCCTGCAGACTGAAACCTGATTTTTAACAAAAAGATTTGCTGGGATACAGCCATGCCCACTTGAGTACATCTTGTCTATGACTGCTTTCCCACAATGCCAGAGCTGAATCATTACAACAGAGACAATCCAACCTCCAAAACCTAAAATATTTACCTATCTGGCCCAAAACAAAAAGTTTTGCTTACCTCCACTCCAAATTCGTAAAGAATATTATCAAATAATATACTTCTCTATGAAATACTTTAAAATACTCCCTATATATTCTAAGCAATCCTAGAGATAATACATGTAATTACAGCATTTATTCAGTGTGAGGTCCAGGTATAAATCCCTATGTAAATCTGTGGTCCTTGAGGATTATATCTTGTTTTTATGTATTTTTCTTTTGTTCAGATTATGTTTTTTCTTTTTCTCTTATGAGTTTGCTGAAAAGAAAACTAACAGTTTCAACTATTTGTCACATTAAACAAAAGGTAAAGCACTTTAAGTACAAAAGAACATGATTCAATGGGGCCACTGTAAGTGTCACCCAGGAGAAAATGTATTTTATGGTAATATTTACAGCATGTTATTGTTTCATTTGAAAGAATAAATCCATTGGTTGTAGTTTCAAATGGAACTTGTTGGTTGAAACTTTGGTGCTGAATAACAGAACATAAAGTCCTTGTCTCCCAAGAGTTGCTTTGTTTTGGTCTGTGGTGTAATTTGTGCCAAACTAGAAGGTCTACGGTAGAAAACAAATCCATAATGTCTAGAAACTAAGATCTAGCCTAATAGGAACCCCTTCAGCAGTCACACACTAACACTGGCACTTAGCATACATCAGGCCTCAAGTGGAATTATTTATATAATAGCTATTATAACTGTATTATTTCCTCATGTCTTCAATTTCCTTATGTGTAAAAAGATAAGTCCAAACTAGGGCAGTTATTGGTAGCCCTATCTATATATTAGAATTTTCTATAAAGTTTTAAAATAACAGAAGTGCTTTGGACTTACTTGAAACCAACTAAATTTAAAAAAAAAAAAACAGTTTGGACAGGTTTAATGTGAGCTAGGGCGTATAATTATCAGTCTAAATTATAGATGATGTCCAATTTTTCAGAAGTGACACCAAATGTGTAGCACAGCTCCTCTGATTTCTACCTGAAAGGCTGAGAGTAAACAATGACAATAGTTAACCACTAAGAAAAGTCTAAGAGCTTGCCAACTATCTTTTGCCTTTGGTTTTAATATAAATAGACAAGAGGGTAGTGTACATATTATGGTTATATCAAATAGAACATTAAGGGCGAGGTTACATGGGCAATTTCACAGACATGTTTTCGCAGCAGAATGAGCGTGAATGGGTATTTTTTGTTTTGCTAGTTTTTACTCAACATTTAAACTCATTTTTATTTTTGAAAAATCCATTAAACTTCTCTTGCAAAAGCCACTAACACCAGATCTGAATTTCCCCATGTCAAGAGTTGTTAAAATCTGAACAGCAGCTGCTATTTTTCAGGAGGGACACAAACTGTCCAAATCAACAGTTTCTATCATTTGTTTTCTACCCTCATGACACTGCAGTGGAGTGTCAGAAGCCATCTATTGTTGTCCTTATTCGGATGCTCTTCTTATATTATGTTGATACAAAAGCAACTGGGGCTTCCCTGGTGGCTCAGACGGTAAAGCATCTGTCTGGATTTCTGGAGACCCAGTTTCAATACCCGAGTCAGGAAGATCCCTTGGAGAAGGGAATGGCTACCCACTCCAATATTCTTTGCCTGGAGAATTCCATGAACAGAGAACCTAGTGGGCTACAGTCCAGGGGATTGCAAAGTCACACACGACTGAGCAACTAACACTTTCACACTCTCACAAAAGTAACTGCAGCTTTCAACCACGAAATTTAAATCATTATAACTAGGCTCAAACATACCTTTATTAATCAAAATAGGAACCACTACAATCAAAACATTTTTGACAACAAGAAATAAGTTGGTTTATCCTTGTAGCATAAAAATCCATGCTTTGGGATTTGACAAATTCATGGAAAGCACTTTTTGCCTCCGGCTTGTTGTGAAAGCATTTTCCCTGTAAAAAGTTGCAGAGATAGATGCTTGAAGAAATGGTAGTTGGTTGGCAAAAGGCCAGGTGAATATGGCAGATCAGGCAAAACTTGGTAGCCCAATTCATTCAACTTGAAGCACAGGTTGTGTGCCATGCATTCGGGCATTGTCACGGAGAAGAACTGGGCCCTTTCTGTTGACCAATGCACTGCAGCTTTCTCTGCATCTCTTCGACTTGCTGAGCACACTTCTCAGATGTCATGATTTCACCAGGATTCAGACAGTCATAGTGGATCAGACAAGCAGACAGTGACCATGACCTTTTTTTAGTGCAAGTTTGGCTTTGGGAAGTACTTTGGAGCTTCTTCTTCTCGATCCAATCACTGAGCTGGTCATCCCACGTTGTTGTATAAAAAACACTTTTCATCTCACGTCACAATCTGATTGAGAAATTGTTGTTGCATAGAATAAGAGAAGACAACACTTCAAAAGGATAATTTTTGTTTTTGTTTTTATTTTTGGTAAGCTCATGAGGCACCCACTTATCAAGAGTTTTCATCTTTTCATTTTGCTTCAAATGACGAATGGCCATAGAATGTTTTATTCTGAGTTCTTCAACAACTTCGCGTGTAGTTGTAAGAGGATCAGCTTCCATGATGGCTCTCATTTGGTCACTGTCATCTTCTGAGAGCCAGTCACTATGCTCCTCATCGTCAAGGCTCCTGCTTTCTTTGCAAAACTTCTTGAACCACCACTATTCCTTCACTAGCACTTCTTGGGACAAATGTGTTGTTGATGTTGCAAGTCGTCTCTGCTGTTTAATGACCCATTTTTAACTTGAATTTAAAAACTGCTCAAATTTGCCTTTTGTCTAACAGTATTTCTATAGTCTAAAATAAATATAAAATAAACAGTAAGTAATAAGTCATTAGCAAAAACCCATAAAGAAATGTATATTAAAATTATGTATAACATAACCACATTTATTTAAGAATGTATTCCAATATCAAATGGTAAAGCTCAACACTATAAAACCACAAGTACTTTTGTACCAACCTAATAGTTTAGAAATAGCATCTGTACCTATGTCTCTGTCAAAAGAGGAAAAAGAACAGACCCATAGACTGTAGATTTAGACAAAAATGTGAATAAACATATTTATTTGTGACCTATCTTACTCCTGTACATTACTTACTAGTGTATGATAGGCATCTGAATTTGTGACCAGGTTCAGGGTGAAAAATGTATCCTTGTTCTTCATCTCTTGCTAAGATATTTTCTAATATTTCTTCCCTCTGACATTAACAGTTTTTCCTATTAACAAATTCAGAGATGTGATGCCCAACAAATATTTAAAACGGCAAACTCCAAGCTTTCTAAAGACTATGTGTATGCATGAATATATGAATGCCCTTGTTCATGTGCTGAGCATTTGAAACAAACCTTATAAATCACTATGGCTTTACTCAGGAATCTCATTCAGTACTAAAAATTAGTACTAATGTGTCACCCTTTAAATGATGTGGAAAATGAAGGTCCAAAGACAAGTAATTAGTTCAACTTCACAGTTCATGAAGTTATGAACTTGGGTCACTTGGTGTAGTACTGTGGGTCATGCTACTCACATCCTCTTTTTCTTTTTTTATTTTACTCACATCCTCTTAAATTCTGCTGCCTCAATAATTTAAGAAACTGTTTCACCAAGCTTAAACAGATGGAATAGTCTCAAAATTGATGTGCTACTGCTTAGCATCAGTATGTTTAAGTCCTCTTTACTCTAAACACCCATGTGATCACTATTATCTAGTTCAGTAGTTTCCTGGTTACTTTAAGAAAGCCAGGATCACTTTGGAAGTCTTGGGACTCATAGTCTGCCTTCAAACCTCAATGATACATTTCCCCTTCTTTTGAAACATTTAGCATGTGGTATTATATTATGTTCATAATTACTTTGTCCCTTTCACACAATTTTAAGAGTGAGTTTCTTGAGGCCATACTTTTACTGTTTTTATGCCTGCTATGGCTTTCACAGTGTCTTAAAAAGAACTGAATTTAATTGAATATTGAATTTGCTTACCAATAGTAGTTGATATGTGAGCTCTTCTAAAGGCTACTCAACAGTGTGAAACATTGAAAGCCTCACATATGAGTTGGTGGTGAGAGGACTTTCACTTATAAACTACAGACATCATGGACCCCATGCTTGTTTTGTTTCAGTTACTGTACATTTTTCCCAAACAGAAATGAGATTGCCTGAATTTCCCCAGGTACTACAGACTGACTGGACTTGATGGGACTCTAAATTTTCCAAGAATAAGCACCTAAGATTTGAGTTCAGTAACAGAATGAGAAGAAAAGTCTAGTTATTGACATAGTTTCCAATGGAACACATCATGTTTACTTTATATGCAGGCAATAAGCAATGGTGAATTTTAAAATTCAGTTATATCTCATTCTTTCATAGTCTACAGAATACACTTCTCAGCCTCCTATATTATGAAGTCTTTATCTGTTAGCATATTAGTTGGCTTTAGTCATCAAACTGCAAGAAAACAAATGAGTTTCTAGTTTAAGTCTTAAACTCCCTTCATAATACCAAAAGATCTGGGTCATTTATCTCCACACGAGGGATTTACCTTGCCCTACAGTTATAGAAATGGCATCTAAATCCTTCTCAAAAGATCCTTTGCAAGAATAAAGTAAAACAAATATTTGATGGAGGTCAGGGTAGGAGAAGACACTATTTGATTATCATTCTCTCTCTAGGTCATATCAGACTTCGAATTTTGGCTGCAGAATGTGTAACACAGCATGGCTCTGTGCTATGATCTCTAGCAATTTTCTAAACACTTGTAATCTGTTCATGAGAATCTTTTCCTGAGGCACAGAATTAAGAGTGCCTCATAAAGGGAAATGGTTGCAAGGTGGTGTCACTCTTATTTGACTCACTTCTAAACATTTGGTATTGTGGCCTATAGGAGTCTACCCTCTAGAGAGCATGCATTCGGGTTTGCTTTTATAATCTCACTTTAGATCCCTCAGGCTCTCTGCACGTTGGCAATCCCCTGTAACACAGTATCAGCGGGGGACAAAAAGAAGTAAAGAGGGTTGTATCTGACAGAGCTCCTTAAATAAGTTGTTCAATTGACAGGAGAGGTAAGAAGCCTTTCCAGAGTGATTAATTCGAATGATCTAAACTAGGTGATGTGGACTTTTAAAAGATTCTTGTTTCTTTTAACTTCCTGAAAAATAGTCAAAAATGAATTCTGAAGAAAGAAGTATTTTGTAAAAGTTTACACATGTGAATAACTTTTCCTAAAGGCCCTTGTTTCAAAATTAAGTACGCAGGAAAATATCCAGTGTGCTTGTTTTATCATACTGATTTCCTGCATCTGATTATAGGGATTCTGATTCTATAGTTCCTGGTCTTCAGTCTATGAAATTGGGTTTTTAACAAACCCTTCAAGTATTCATGATACAGATAACTTGGAGTTAGGAAATTTAAAAAGGAAATTTCAAGATGATGGAAATGTGGTCTCTGAGACTTTAACCTACTTACTTTTACATATAAACTTCCAGTCAGAGATTCAGATCAGATATTACATTAGCTAGAGAACCAGAATAATGTCTGTGAACATTCTTAGTGAAAACTAGAGGTCCTTGGTTGGAAGCTGCTTTGGAAAGTCACCTTCAAATAGTTAAGGGAAAATTGTATCAAAGTATTTGCTGTGTCTCTATTCATGATTGGTTCCATACACTATTTTCAAGCAAGTATAAACTTTTTCTTACTTCCTGTAAAAAATTTATCTGTTAAAGTGCTCTCTCAATCACACTTTAGGAGGCATGTCAACTTATCTATAATTTTTAAAACACCTAAATCACCCTTAGATTCAGGGGTTAGTGGTAAATCATATATATACATATATACATACACAGATATGCTCAAAACTAATGATATTCCTTTGAGAAAATTTAACATTTCTAAATATCCAGTAATTATGAATCTAGTTCCAGTGCTGAATGGTCTAAAGAATGTAATATATGCTCATATAATTTTAAAACAAAAATTCAATGATTTGGGATAAAAATTTAATGTTTTAAATATTCAGATTATCTTTTTTTTCTCATAAATGCTAGAATTAAAGTTAAAACATGTAAGATAAGGAGAGGCTGAACAATCAAATAATTTACTTGCTGTGATGACTTTTTAAACATGTCCACTTGGCTAGGCTAGAGTGCCTCTATTTAAACACATATTACTTAGAAATTGCTGAAAAGGGATTATTTTCCCTCATATAACTAAATAAATACTTTTATTATATATATTCCAGATACCTGATAAGCACCCTTATAAGATAAACCATACTTTTTCCTGTTAAGGTCCTCCTGATTGTGTATATATATATAGATATAGATATAGATATAGATATATTTGAGCATAAAGTCCCCACGTTCAGTACAGAGCAAGCATTAACATATGACAAAAGAAAGTTATAAAGAGACATACAGGGACCGTATCCGTGTAGTCAGGGGTAGAAAACTGTTAGTCACTCAAGTTCAAAATTTTTTAAGCAATGTTAAAAAAAAAAAAAACAACTTGGAAATGACATATAGAGTAGGATTTAGAAGGTATTCCTTATTAAAATAAAGTTCAAGGCATAATACTTTAATGCATATACACACACACACACACAGGGGTATAATTGCTGCACAATGTGCATATTAGAGAAAGGAGGGATTTTGCCAATGAGAAATGGTATTATACCCTATTTTGAAACTTAAAACTCTACTTCCTAGTAATATCTAAAATGGCCTCATAAACATTTAACACTTACATGCCCATCAAAATGCAGAGATCCCAAAAGGAATCATAAATAATGTTTTCCAACTACAATGTGGCAAACAAATATTTTTATTACCAGAACAATCATCGCAAATAAAACCGTTACTGCAATACAAGCTCAACAAAAGGACCTTAATTTGCTGGCAGCTATATTGCTAAACAATAAAATTCCTTTAGTTTATTTACTAGCAGAACAATGTGGCATTTACTTGGTAGCTAACACCTTTAGCTGTACCAGAATAAATGTTTCATGACAAGCCAAAAACAGGTCAAATGCTTATAGTTCCATAAAAGTAAGGAAGTGTTTACACACAGACACACACATAATATACCCATATACACAAACACACACACTCTCACACACAAACAGCAATAAAACAAAGTATAGGGGCATATGTACAAAGGATAAAAGAGACCAGGAGCCATCCTGAAAGAGCACCCACTAGTCAGATGGAATGATGATGGATAAGGGCAGCACAGTAAGTAACGTAAGTATAAGCTTATAACAGAGAGAGTCAAATAAGTAACCATGAGTGCATACTGATATAAATAATATTTAAATAAACAAATGATGATGGAGGGGCATATCCTTCTTACAGAAGAATTCCAAATAATAAGTGTACAAGGGATAAAGGAAATAGAAAATGTCATTAGAATAGCACAGCAATAATCGCTATAGACAAGATTAATAGGGTAAACTTTAAGGTGTGTATGAAAAGGGACAAAAGAAACTTTACAGGAAGAATCTTGGCAGACACTACATTACCCAAATGATCAAAGGCAACACTGTCAAGAAATGATGTTAATATCATGCATCCTGTGGTATGAAATAAGGAAAAGAGCACTGTGTCTTTGTGAACATTTTCCTTCAAATTCATAATCCCAGTTTAAGTATGTGAAAGCATCAGACAAATTCCAGCTGAAGGAGATTCTACAACCTGGTTAGTACCCTTCAGAAGTGTCAAAACCATGAAAACAGAGACTCAGGAACTACCAGAAACTGGAAGAGAATAAGGAAGAATGATAACTAAAAGAAATGTGCTATCTTGATTTAGAATGAGGACCATAAAAAATACATTAGTAGAAAACTTTGTGAAATCCAAATAAAGTTTACATTTTAGTTAACTATGTTGTACCAATATTAATGTTTTATCTTGAAGAATATGATATGGTTATACCAGATGCTAACACTGTGGGTGAGGGGATGGAAAATGGCCAAGATGGGACAAGTAGGACCCACCTAGAGATTTAGTCTAATGGAGCAGGTGGTTGAGAGATTTGCTCTACAAATATTAGTTATGCCAAGTCTATCTTTGTTGCTAGTGATGGCTCTTGTCAATTACATCAGTGTTTAAAATGTTGATGCACACTTAACATCTTCTACATTTACACATTAGATAATTCCATACTAAAAGAAGATTAAAACAACTCTAATAAGGACAACAGAATTGTGTGAAATAGGCACCCAACACCAAGAGAGTAAACTTGTTTTTATATCCATCTTCCATTTATCAATATAAGAAGCCAAGGACTGTCAAAGGACTTTCTACATGCAGCATAACTTACCTAAAGAGATATGAAAATCAGGTGTTCTAACTCACTAAAACTAATTCTAAGCAGCTAAAACTTAAAAACACCTGTGAATTTGGAGTGACTCACATCTTAAACCAACAATGACCATAAGCCTTGAATAACATTGATATGCCAGATTAACTGGAACTGTCTTCCTAATGACAGAGGAGCTTGTCTTAACCAGTCAAACGTGGATATATACATTTGCTCTGCCTTATCTATGGTACCTACATATTATTCACAATGAACTTTACCTTTTAAATACATGAAACCACTCTACGAATTTTCTTACTAATGTGTCCTCTTGTCTAGGAAACAAAAATTCAGAGCATGCATTGTTGGTCATAGTGATATGTGATGATCACTTGTCTTTAGCAATAAATATTGAGGATAATGTATGCAGTGAAAATGTTAGTCAATTAGTCATGTCCAACTCCTTTGTGACCCATGAACTATAGATTGTCAGGCTACTCTGTCCATGGAATTTTCCAGCAAGAATACTGGAGTGGGTTGCCATTCCCTTCTCCAGAGATCTTCCTGACCTGGAACCCAGGTCTCCTGCAATGGAAACAGATTGTCTGAGCCACCAGGAAAGCTCTGTATAATGTATGTGCATAGTTACTCAGTTTTGTTTGACTCTTTGCAACCCCATGGACTGTAGCCCGCCAGATTATAAATAAAGCCCAAATAATAGCATAGAAAACACTGATTTCAGAATTCAGATGATTATTTTTCCTTTCACTAATCTGCCATTTCCCTTTGAATAATATTTCTAGGATTCTTCTCTAAAATTGGCATTTTAAAAGAAACCATTACTTTTGCCTGTTTCTTAATAGTCTCAATAAATAATTAAAATTTGATACATTTTTACTCCTTGGAGCCAAAGCAAAAATAATGCTCAGTTGTGGATGTGACAGGTGATGGAATAAATCTGATGCTGTAAAAAACAATATTGCATAGGAACCTGGAATGTTAGGTCCATGAATCAAGGTAAATTAGAAGTGGTCAAATAGGAGATGGCAAGAGTGATTACTGACATTTTAGGAACCAGTGAACTAAAATGGACTGGAAAGGGTGAAGTTGATTCAGTTGACCATTGTATCTATGACTGTGTGCAAGAATGCCTTAGAAGAAATGGAGTAGCCATCATAGTTAACAAAAGAGTCTGAGATGCAGTACTTGGGTGCAATCTTAAAAACAACAGAATGATATCTGTTCAATTCCAAGCCAAACTATTCAACATACAGTAATCCAAGTCTATGCCCCAACCAGAAAAGCTGAAGAAGCTGAAGTTAAAAGGTTCTATGAGACCTATAGGACTTTGTAGAACTAACACCCAAAAAAGATGTCCTTTTCATTATAGGGGACTGGAATGCAAAAGTGGGAAGTCAAGATACACCTGGAGTAACAGGCAAATTTGGCTTTGGAGTACAAAATGAAGCAGAGCAAAGGCTAAAAGATTTTTGCCAAGAGGACACATTAGTCATACCGAACACCCTCTTCCAACAAAACAAGAGTAGACTCTACACAAGGACATCACCAGATGATCAATACCGAAATCAGATTGATTATATTCTTTGCAGCCAACAAAGGAAAAGGTTATACAGTCAGCAAAAATGAGACCAGGAGCTGACTGTAGCTCAGATCATGAACACCTTATTGCCAAATTTAGACTTAAATTGAAGAAAGTAGGGAAAACCACTAGACCATTCAGGTATGACCTAAATCAAATACCTTATGATTTAATATATATTTGCATACAGTGGAAGTGACAAACAGATTCAAGATATTAGATGCAATAGAGAAAGTGCCTGAAGAAATATGGATGGAGGTATGTGACATTGTACAGGAGGCAGGGATCAGCCATCCTCAAGAAAAAGAAATGCAAAAAGGCAAAATGGTTGTCTGAGGAGGACTTACAAATAGCTGAGAAAAGAAGAGAAGTGAAAGGCAAAGGAGAAAAGGAAAGATATTCCCATTTGAATGCAGAATTCTAAAGAATAGCAAGGAGAGATAAGAAAGCCTTCCTCAGTGCTTAATGCAAAGAAATAGAGGAAAACAACAGACTGGAAAAGACTAGAGATCTCTTCAAGAAAATTAGAGATACCAAGTGAACATTTCATGCAAATGTATGGAAAGAGTAACATGGAAGCTTACATTACCATGTGTAAAATAGATGGCCAATGGAAATTTGATGTATGGCTCAGGAAACTCAAACAGGGCCTCTGTGTCAATATGGAGGGTAGGATGGGGAGGGAGATGGGAAGAGGGTTCATAGGAAGGAGGGGATGTATGTATACCTATGGCTGATTCATGTTGAGGTTTGACAGAAAACAACAAAATTCTGTAAAGCAATTATCCATCAATAAAAATATGAATGAATTTTTTTTAAAAAGTCTAGAGCTCATAGGAGGAACAATCATAGGGGTAAGTTATACTGGTATACTGAAAGTCTCTTAATTTTTTATTAAAAGGAGTTTATTAAGTTTCCTTAAAAAAGAGCAATCCGTGGGAGCTGCCTGACATTTATTTTGTTTTCTTTTGAAAACAAAGCCCTATTTCCTTTTGCAAACTACTAGACATTCTTTGACCACAAACAGGTTGGAATGTTAATCTAAGTTCAATCCTTGAGCATAATGTTGGAAATGGCCCAGTCTATACAGACTGCTTATTCCTTCTCCCTGGAATTTAAATCAGCAATTGTCCTGGGATGAAAATGAAAATTTGTTGTTACTATGATTTTTAACCTAGGCCTTGGGTGATCACTGATCTTTATGCAGACGGGTTTTTTAGATTTTGTGTTAATTTCGGTGAGTCCTACTAAAACTTTTCCACTGATTCCTTTCTGGTTGAGTTGCTCTGAATGTATTTCTATTGCATGAAAAGGAATACTTTTAATCAGTATCTCCATATTTGGTATCGACACTGCCCTTTTATTCATTCTTGAGAGTTTATTTTTATTTTATTATCAGTGTCTTTTAAGTAAACCATCACTACTAATCCAACGAGTTTTAACTTGGAAGTCTCCTCCTGACTCTGCCCCAGAGCTCCTTCCTGGTCATTCCATAACTCCTAACATAAAATACATAGTCTGCACTCTAATCAGGGAACTGGCACCTTGTTGGAGATTTTGGTATTAAATGTATACCAAAACTTTATAAGAGTAATAATATAATAAAGCTATTCGCAAAAGAAAGACATGCATTCTCCAAAAAAGATAAAATAAATTTCCGTACATCTTCTGCCCCTTCACATAACCTTGAACTTAGCCTCCTGGCCATACCAACCATTATCCCTCAGCAAACTGTTTCATTCATGACTTCATGCACTTAAAACACCATTCACTGAACCAGAATATCCTTTTAATCTCTTCTCTCAATCTCTACCTATAAACTCCAATACCATATGCATATCACAGGTGATAAGCATGTAACCATTTATGGGATTCTTTAGTATTTTTCAAGGCACACTGTTAGCTTTACATAATACTATGCTATTATGAAATACCATAGTATTTCACAAAAATACTATGAAGTGGCGAGTACTACAAAGTCAACATTTTAGATGGGGAAACTGGCTTTGTAGTAACATGGAGTAGGGAAGTACAAAAAGTTGGATTTTGAATCAAAGCAGATGCAGCCTATAGATTGTGTTCCTAGTGACTACAGGAAACAGATTTTTCATGTGGTTATTTGTCTACATCTAAAAATTATAATTTTATATATACTACATATAATTATATATATTCCTTTTTTGTTAGAGAATTTTACTTAGATAAATACCTTCTCCAGCGAACCTTATCTGACTTCATTAATATTTTTAATCATTTTCTCACTAGTGCAACAAGTATATCACACGTTGCTTAGTTTTTTTATTCTAATTTTATTATACTTAGCTCTTTATATCTCTGCCTTTTACATCAATCTTTAAGTTTCTTAAAGTAGAGGATTAGCTATGGCAGAGAAGGTATAAAATATGTAGCAAAAGGCATGAACCCTCAAGTCAGGTATGTCTGGAGAAAACCCTAGAATTCTACTTACTACAAGTGTAGCCTAATAACAAAGTCTTCTAAGTTTTCTTATCTGTAAAGTGAGGATTACTGTACTTACATTGCAGGGTATCAAGGAGTGTCTTACCCATAACAGGCACTGAGTAATTACTTATTGAATCAATGCTATGTAAGTATTTAATATATGTTACTAGTCTATTTTAACATTTGGTACATCTTGCATTGTACAAAGTATTGACAATGTAACATGGCTAAACTTCTAATGTATAAATCTCATAAATAATATGATTACAGCAATAATTACACACACACATAAATGCAGAATTTCAAAGTACATTCTAATTATCCTTAAGTGTATTTTGGTATGGACCTATAAATATAAATTATATATACATATATGTAACTATTTATATATATATAAACATTTTTATATACATATATATACAGAAACATTTGTACTAAATCAGTTCAGTTCAGTCACTCAGTCATGTCTGACTCTTTGCGACCCAATGAACCTCAGCACACCAGACCTCCCTGTCCATCACCAACTCCCAGAGTCCATCCAAACCCATGTCCATTGAGTTGGTGATGCCATCCAACCATCTCATCCTCTGTCGTCCCCTTCTCCTCGTGCCCTCAATCTTTCCCAGCATCAGGGTCTTTTCAAATGAGTCAGCTCTTTGCATCAGGTGGCAAAAGTATTGGAGTTTCAGCTTCAACATCAGTCCTACCAATGAACACCCAGGACTGATCTCCTTTAGGATGGACTGGTTGGATCCCCTTGCAGTCCAAAGGACTCTCAAGAATCTTCTCCAACACCACAGTTCAAAAGCAGCAATTTTTCAGCTCTCAGCTTTCTTCACAGTCCAACTCTCACATCCATACATGACCACTGGAAAAACCATAGCCTTGACTAGACAGACCTTTGTTAACAAAGTAATGTCTCTGCTTTTTGATATGCTGTCTAGGTTGGTCATAACCTTCCTTCCAAGGAGTAAGCATCTTTTAAATTCATGGCTGCAATCACCATTTGCAGTGATTTTGGAGCCCAGAAAAATAGTCAGCCACTGTTTCCCTATCTATTTTCCATGAAGTGATGGGACCAGATGTCATGATCTTAGTTTTCTGAATGTTGAGGTTTAAGCCAACTTTTTCACTCTCCTCTTTGACCTTCATCAAGAGGGTCTTTAGTTCTTCTTCACTTTCTGCCATAAGGGTGGTGTCATCTGCATATCTGAGGTTATTGATATTTCTCCCAGAAATCTTGATTCCAGCTTGTGCTTCCTCCAGCCCAGTGTTTCTCATGAGGTACTCTGCATGTAAGTTAAATAAGCAGGGTGACAATATACAGACTTGATGTACTCCTTTTCCTATTTAGAACCAGTCTGTTGTTCCAACTGTTGCTTCCTGACCTGTATACAGGTTTCTCAAGAAGCAGGTCAGGTGATCTGGTATTCCCATCTCTTTCAGAATTTTCCACAGTTTATTATGATCCACACAGTCAAAGGCTTTGGCATAGTCAGTACAGCAGAAATAGATATTTTTCTGGGAACTCTCTTGCTTTTTCGATGATCCAGTGGATGTTGGCAATTTGATCTCTTGTTCCTCTTTCTTTTCTAAAACTTCTGGAAGTTCACGGTTCACGTATTGCTGAAGCCTGGCTTGGAGAATTTTGAGCATTACTTTACTAGCGTGTGAGATGAGTGCAATTTGTGGTAGTTTGAGCATTCTTTGGCATTGGCTTTCTTTGGGATTGGAATGAAAACTGACACATTCTTCCCTGGTAGCTTAGACAGTAAAGTGCCCGCAATGTGGGAGATCTGGGTTTGATCCCTGGGTTGAAAAGATCCCCTGGAGAAGGAAATGGCAACCCACTCTAGTACTCTTGCCTGGAAAACCCATGGATGGAGGAGTCCATGGAGTCGCAGAGAGTCAGACACGACCGAGTGACTTCACTTTTACTGGATAGTTGTAAACAAAATTTAATCTTTTTGCATTACACTTCTTCACCTTTCCACTTACTTGCCCCTTGTTCAGATAAAACATTTCTGTATCATCTTGTGTGGTTAAAGTGTGACCAAATGTAATTTAATAAGGAGGGAGGTGAAATGACACAGAGCATGAAATTTAAAAATGAATGTCACACTGCTTTTTGTATTGAATACATAGCATTAATTCACATTGCAAGCAACTTGATGCAAATATTTTGTTGCAAAATAGAGGAAAATGAGAGACTTTCCTATACTCACTGTACTTGTGGGGAAATTTGAAAAACTGCTATTCAAAAAATCAGACACAAGCACTTAATTATACACAGGAGAAATACACATATACATATATAGTGTGTGTATATATATATGTGTGTGTGTAATATATATATATATAAACATCAGTTTAGTTCAGTTGCTCAGTCGTGTCCGACTCTTTATGACCCCATGGACTTCAGCGCGCCAGGCCTCCCTGTCCATCACCAACTCCTGGAGCCTGCCCAAACTCATGACCATAGAGTTGGTGACGCCATCCAACCATTTCATCCTCTGTCGTCCCCTTCTCCATATATATATATATATATGTTGGGGAGAAGAGTCAACCTTAGCTGATTGAAGACAGAAAAAAAGGATGAAAAAATAGGAAAGACGTGTCAATGATCTTCCAATTTTCTTGTCAGACTGGCAAGGGTTTTATATAGGTTTTTTCAAAAAGAGATACTTACAAAACTATTTTTCGACTATTAACATATGTTAGCATTCGAGTTTAAAGTGAAAGTGAAGTCGCTCAGTCGTGTCTGACTCTCTGCAACCCCATGCATTCCTCTGTTCATGGGATTTTCCAGGCAAGAGTACTAGAGTGGGCTGCCATTTCCTTCTCCAGCAGATCTTTCCAACCCAGGGATCGAACCCAGATCTCTCGCATTGCGGGCAGATGCTTAACCGTCTAGGCCACCAGGGAAGAATGTGAGTTTAGTAGATCAAAATACAGGCTTACTGTTCCTCTTTCAACTGCAAGATTGGGTTATTTCTGAGCTGCCTGGTTTATACAATGAAATCCTATTCTCCATCCCACATTTCCAAAATAATTTGTCCTCTTATAAGAAAGACTTGGTACATCTGAAAGTGAAAGAAAGTGAAGTCACTCAGTCATGTACAACTCTTTGCGACCCCATGGACTGTAGCCCACCAAGATCCTCTGTCCATGGGATTTTCCAGGCAACAGTACTGGAGTGGGCTGCCATTTACTTCTCCAGGGGATCCTCCCAACCCAGGAAGGTTTCCTGCATTGTAGGCAGGCGCTTTATCGTCTTAGCCACCAGGGAAGCCCTAGATATGTCTACCTATACATTATTTCCATCTCAAACATGGGCCTCTTGAATGTCTGCTTATAATTTGGGAGTTACATGGATTATAACTTCAGTCCATGCTTTAGATAACATAAGATTTGTGGGAAACGTGAATGATAGATCATATAATAATTCTGCTAAAGCCACATCAGTGAAAATTTAGACTGGGAAGATTCTCCATTGGCCACATAATCTAGACATAACCATTTTATCAAGGAGTTCAACAAGTACATCAGGTACCAAGAGTATGTCTTTGAAGGAAAATATGCAATTGGTTGTTTAAATTCTTCTTTGCGGGTTAACACCTAGTCTCAATTTCTCAAAGCCATAAATCAAGTCCTGAAATGTCCTTCAAAATGTTGGATAAAGGAATAAAAGCAATACTTTAGTTCTCACTGCAATCACAGTTAGACAGTAAAATGTTGGATTTGTGGCCAGGCAAACTTTTGATTTTATGGAATTTAGATCAAAATCAGTGCTTTCTGCTTTATGTCTGGCACCATTTAAACCAAAGCTTTGAGGCTTCTAGACCTTGTAAAGCATGTATATCAAAGGATTAAAAAAAAATAATTCTGTGCAAATCAGATTGATACAGTCATTTTATAGGCATATGCACCTACATAGCATCAAGATATAATGTGAAGCTGCTTGTTCTGGACTATCTATGAAAATATAACTATTTTCTTTCAAAATTAATATTTAATAATTGTTTCCTAAGATCTATGCTTGAAACAAAGGAATTTATAATGAAAATTTATAGGAAAATTAAAGTTGATCAGTTTCTATAAAGAGCAGTGATCATAAACTGACTTAAAATTATCTTCCAAGTTCTATATCCTTGATGAAGTTTACCCTTAGATTTAAATTATTATAAAAATTGATATCAAAATTACCTCTTAAAATTGTATAAATTACAAGTGTGACTTTGTTTAGATTTTTCATTTAACTTTTATTCATTGTCATGACCCATGTACTATGGAATTGTGAACTTTTGAATAAACTATATTAAAATATTATGCACTGGGATCTTTAAAATATTGTTATTTTATCATACCCCAATAGGCAATCAGATTCAACTTATTTTACTTCCAAATAAACTATCTTTTCTTGAAAGTAGACACATATAAGTACAGTTCTCATTTATTTTCTATGAGGTAGAAAAATATATTAATATAACCTGTGGAGATAAATATTCATAGTCATTTCATTGCAGTTAACGCTATCTTATACAAGTTCTAAGGCAAACAATTTTCAGGCAAAATAGGAAAAAAAATCAGTAATACTCACTTCAGAAGATTTAAATTTTGCAGAGCAGTTCCAGAGTTTTGAGAAAATAATTGTTATAAACTAAAATAAAATTACTTTAAATATTATAAATTATATTTGATAACTTTGTCATACATTTGCCTTAAGACAGTATCTCTCTATCAGGCTCTTTTGTTCAATGACAGCATAAAATACATGTTTACCAGGCACCTTGTTTCACATGGGTATTATTCAGATGTGTATTACGTTTCCTATTTGTTTCATCAGGTGTTGAACATACGCAGACAAAAAGCTGCCCTCTTACCATACAGTAGATAGTAGAAGGGGACTTCCCTGGTGACCCAGCGGTAAAGAATGTTCGCAATGCAGGAGACACGGGTTCGATCCCTGGGTATGGGAAGATCCCCTGGAGAACGAAATGGCAACCCACTCCAATATTCTTGCCTGGGTAATTCCATGGACAGAGGAGCCTGGCAGGCCACAGTCCGTGGGGTCGCAAAAGGCTTGAACAAGACTTAGCAACCAAACAAAAGATAGTAGAAGCTGACTCTAGCCGCCAGATCTGATACAAACCGCTTTATTATTTAGTGACGAAGCAGTCGTTTGAATGTACTCAACACAATGTTCATACTGCTTTACCACATCTCACAAGTTTCATGAGAGTGGCACAGTGCCAGTGGTGGATATCTGTATACAAAGTAGGCTGTATTAATGGAAAACTTGCTAGATTCACCACTTTTATAGCAAACAAAACAATGCCTCATTTTTGTCCAGAGAGAGATGTTCCCTCACCCCTCATGGTTGCCATTGCAAACACAACCCAAAGAAAAGGCCTAAATAAAGAATATTCAAAGATTTCATTTTGGGGGAATAACTGGAAAGAATTTTAAGGACCCATAGAAGTTTACCATCCCAACAGACTGTTTAAGAAAGAGTATGCATGTTTAAAAGTCTCACATAGAAACAAGCAAGAAATCTTAAAAATGACATACAAGCTTTATAAACCAAAAAAAAAAACCTCACAGAAATAAAAAATACTATAAAGATGAACTAAATGGATAAAAAAAGTGTCCTAGTCAAATAGAAAAATAATAAACTAGAAGATCAGAAGAACCTATCCAGAATAAGCACAGAGATATAAAAAAGATAGACATTTTGAAAGAGATGGTAAGAAAAAGAATATACCATAAGATCAAATGCCTAATAGAACCCTAGAAATAAGCAAAAGAAATTTAGGTAGAGTAAGTATTTAAAAGATAATGGCTAAGAGTTTTCCAGATTGAACAAAAGACATCATATCCATATTTTTAAAAAAAATTCAAGGAATCTTTGGCAGATTAAATAAACTGCAATCTACATTTATATTTCAACATACTGAAATTATTAAAAAGCAAAGGGGAAAATATTAAAATAGGTGAAAAGAGAAAGAAAAAGATTTCTTACAAAGAACCTACATTAGGTTGGTATATTACATACTAGAATTAATTTTGACCATTTAACAGCCAATAAAAGAAGTAACCCACTAAAGTCAGGATATCTGATATTCTATGGACTTGTATAGAATATAGTCATGCTCCCATGGAGGGATTCATACCATGCACTAAACAACCTTCTTGCATCTTCTTTCTAATTTGGCCCTTCCTTTTCTCTCCCTCTTGTTTTTCTATTCTCTATTTCTCACAACCAAGAATCTTTGAAATTCTTGGCAGAGTCACTACGAAGGTCAGTTCCTTCTCCCCTAACATTCTAGCTTTCACTCTAATCTGGATAAAAAAAGCATATTTTCTAATCAAATAGGATGATATTCCTGAAACAAGATGTTCCATAAATGAATTCTGATGATTATTTTCCCTCTCACAACACACCAATGAATTTATAGTTAATTATTCAATTAACGAAAGTTACTTCAAAGTTTCATCATTAAGAAAATATGGATTCTATAGGATAAGTAGAGAGGCTCTAGTGAGACTCAGGGCCTCATCATTTCATCAAACCCAATTTTCTTTCTCATTTCTTATTACAGTAAATATCTTCATTTTATAACCATTTTTTCTAAAGGTGACTAACTTGAAGATTTTTACATAACTCCTGCCTCCCCTTCACTTTTCACATGCAATCAGCAACTAGGTCTAGCCAATTCCATCTTCTAAATGTTCCTTAACTATGTCTTATTTCTTACGCTATTTCACCATAATTTCTCACCTGCAGTATATAACAGTATAACTTCATAATACCTGCCTTCAGAATAAAGCAAGCCATCTTTCTATAATGGTGCCAAGGAGTCATTCTAAAATCCAGATGCATTCCTCTACTTGGGATATTCACTCTGTATATTATGCTTCTCCTAACTACCATGAAGTAACTATGAAAAAAAAATCTGTAACAAATTACTCAAGCATTAACTTAGAAAACACTGGCCATATCTTGCAAACTACAGATTTAATATCATATCTTCATAGTGACATAGGAACAGGGACACATTTTTCAGGGGCATATAAAAGTTCACATCTTTCTCAGAACTTATTTTCTCATATTGTCAGTAATGGTGTAATTTTGCACATTTCTCAATAGATAAGGAGTTCTCCAATGGCATGTATAACAATTATGTATTCAGTGATTAGGAATTGCTGGGGTGGGGTGGGGGGCCTTCCCTGGTGGGTTAGAGGGTAAAGCCTCTGCCTGCAATGCAGGATACCTGGGTTTGATCCCTGGGTCGGGAGGATTCCCCGGAGAAGGAAATGGCAACCCACTCCAGTATTCTTGCTTGGAAAAATCCCATGGACTGAGGATCCTGGTAGGCTACAGTCCATGGGGTCACAAAGAGTCAGACACGACTGAGCGACTTCACTTTACATACTAAAACTACATGGCTTCCCAGGTGGCACTAGTGGTGAAGAACCTGCCTGTCAATGCAGGAGACTTAAGAGACAGGGATTCAATCCCCGGGTTGGAAAGATACCCTGGAGGAGGGCATGGCAACCCACTCCAATATTCTTGCCTGGAGAATCCCATGGACTGAGAAGCCTGGCGGGCTACAGTCCATACGGTCGCAGAGTCGGCCACAACTGAAGTGACTCAGCACAGCACAGCAGTATGCTAAAACTATGCATGGGTTATTTATTTAATCATCATAAACCCTTATAAAGTGGATACAGTTACTATGAACATGTTACAGATAAGGAAACTAAGGGTCACAGAGGTAAAGTAGAAAGTTAGCTAGATGGTAATGAAGAAAAAATTCAGACTTAAACAAGGCAGTTCAAGAGGTGATTTTCTTAACAACCATACTCTCTTGCTTCAGAGTTCAAGAACCATTCCTCTGCTGCTGTATCTTCTGTCTAATACATGAATAGTAATAGATATTTTGTATATATTCACTGGATGATTACATGAATGAACGAATGATGAATAGATGAATAATGAGTATTTTAATAGAGTGCTTTTCACTTCAATATAACAGATTTGCAATTAAAAATAAGATTTGGCCAGAGCTCAACCAAGAATCTGCATTAAAATACTAATAAAACTGTATTTGTGTCAAACTTTTGTAAAAGGAAAAAAGAAACACATATTTTGAAAATATAAATTTGAGAGTATTCTCTTATGGATGATAAAGATTTAAATGACAGGTGTTTGTGAATAAATATATAAGATTCTGCTTTATGCTTAGATAGATTTAAAATATAGCTATGTACAAAATGAGTCTGCAAAATTCACTTTGCTTCCCTCCTGCACCAAATATTTAGCAATTTTAGAGATGGTGACCATGAGCATCCTAAAATAATCATCACATTCCTCATCTGTAAAATGAGGACAATGGCTACACAGTCTAAAAGGTCCCTTCTAGTTCCATCATTTATAATCTTCTAACTTAATTTATATCATATGTTTTACTAATGCATAGCATGTTTTCTTTCAGTTCCAGACTAATTTATTTTTTCTCTAAGTCTGTAAACTAATTGTTCTAATTGTCATTCCTAATCTATAGACCAATTGTAAGAAAAAAAAAAACTCCAGTGGGGATATTGCAAAGAATCCAAAATTTGAAGAGAGGAGAGTGGGAGACCTGCTGTGAATGGATTGAAACAGCTGTTTCAAGAACCCTAAGCATCTAGGGAAGTCATCCAGAGAAAGGCCATCCACTGTGCTTTGATCTCTCCACTGAAGCACTGCCTGTCCATATGCTTGGTGAAAGCCCAGCCTGTTAGACCCATGCCTAGGGCTAGTTTTCCCCTTGTTTCTGTCCAGGAAATGGCACCAGAGTGTTTCTAAAGTATAAGCGAAAGAAAAAGTTCATTATGGTACAGCTCCGAATAAAACTGAGGTTAGATGATATTACATTAATTGGACTGAATAAATCAACATTGTACTTTATAAGTGAACAAACGGGAAAACTAAACAAGAATAAAAATAAGAATATTTTAAAACATGTTTGTAGAACTAGATGGTTTTTTAAATGGTTTTCCAATATTTTCTCTTTAATCCCCACAAGAGTCCTCTGATTATACTCATAATTACTTCCATTTTATAGATGAAGAAACGATTTTCAGATAGCCACTTAGGAGCCTGTATTTAGTAAACATGGGGATGGACTCAAATTTAAATCTCCTGTTACAAATTCCTTACCCTTTCCATCACTACATATCAACCCAAAAGAGAGGATATTCTCAAGGCATATTTAACTTCCTACAATAAACTGTATACCTATTTTAATGGCAAACTTTTATGGAATGAAAAATAATTTGCATGAGTTGCTATTTAAGAGAATTTTGTGAAGCTTATCTTTACAAGAATACACATTATTTTTACAGAATATTCAATTTATTATCATATTCTCTATTGGTAAAAATAGTTAATTAAGAATATGAGTGAGCACTGATGATGGATTCTAATCAAACATTATTTGATTCATACAAAAATAATATTTAAAGTATCTTTAAATACTTAGAGCAAATCTTTCTTCATGAGCCAGGTGAAAAGTTAAGGATATCATTCTGTCAGGATAAAATGATCTTTGACGCTTTGTCAGAAACCACTAATTGCTTACTTCACCTTGCCTTCTCCTGTTTATTAAAAGTACCTCAAAAATCTAAAAGCATTTCCAGGACTTCCCATACATATGACCTAGGAAAGGAAGTTCTTAAAGAATGAAAAACTCACTGGAATGCACATTTTGCCTTCTATCTTTTCCCTTCATCCTGAATGGAAGGTAGGCATGTTGCTAGATATGGAGCTGCCAATTTGGGGCTATGAAAAGACATGTATGATACACACAGTCTACTAAGGATGGTTAAGAAAAGAAAAAGGAACTTAGCTATTGTAATAGATTACAGAGTCACTGAACCAGTGCCGGGTATGATACAAATAAATTGATATTTAGTTATATCACTAGTATTTGGGTTATCAGTTACATGCAGCTGAACGTAATACTTGATACATTTACCCTGAATCAATCACTATATCCAGGGAGAATGATGGGAACTGACTGGTTTATGTCTGGTTTAAGGACTCTCACCTCATTAATTTCTATCTAGTTAGATATATTTTTAAATCAGGCTAATGAGGTCACAACACTATATAGATGCTATAAAATGGGGAAAATCTGGCTTCAATTAGAAGGGAAAGAAGAAATAATGAATGACAACTGGTCCCTCACAAATGTCCACTATAATATTTATTCACCATAACTTATTTTTATTTAACTAGTCTCCCACTTGGGGATACCAGACTGTTTCTATTTTGTTATTATCATAAGGAATGTCTTGTTAAATTCCTTTGCAGACAAATCATTATTAAGAGTTTGTGTATGTATGTGTGCATTCAATAGAATGTGGCACAGATCTTACTAAGTTTTCATATAATCCTTAATATATTTTGCTAAATTGATTTTCATAATGTTTATTACAACTTAAGTTTCTGCCCAAGTGTATAAAATAATGCTCAAAGTACAGGTACCAACATCATTTATTTCTGCTACTGTATGTATATATTTTGCTTAGTTGCATATGCAACAGTCATCTTACATATTGATTTCTATTTCTTTGATCTAAATACATATTTTTAGTTTTGTTCTTAAATAGTATGCATTTTTATTTATAAATCATGAAATAATTAAAAAATTCAAAAAGTGAAAAGTATAATTTTAAACAAATGTTAATTAAAATCTCTCTGGCAGTGGTTCTCAAACTTTAGTGTTTGAGAAAAACACTCCAGAATCACCTGCAGGGTTTTTTCCACAGCTTTATTGAGGTATAATTAACAAATAAAGTTGTATATATTTAAGGCATACAACATTATGACGTGATATACACAAACATTGTAAAATGATTACCACAATCAAGGTAATACATCCTCAGCTCACAAACTTATCTTTTTTGTGCATGATGAGAATTCTTAAGATTTAGTCTTGTAGCAAATTTCAAGTATACAATGCCACATTATTATCCACAGTCACTATGTACATTAGATCCCCAGAGCTTAGTCATCTTATAAATGAAAGCTTGTATCCTATAACCAACAAGTCTCCATCCTCACCAGCCCTCCACCAATAACCATCTTTCTGCTCTCTGATTCTATGAGTTCAACTTTCTAGATTTCACAAAGAAGTGAGGTCATACAGTATTTGTCTTTCTCTAATTTGTTTCACTTGGCATAATGCCTTCCAAATTCATCCACGTTGTTGCAAATGGCAAGCTTTCCTTATTTTTTATTGCTGAATAATATTTCATTGTGTGTGTGTGTGTGTGTGTATACCACATTTCTTTCCTCATTCATCTGTCAATGAACACTTATGTTGCTTCCATATGTCAGATATTGTCAATAATGCTGAAATGAGCATGGGAGTCCAGATATTTCTTTGAGAAACAGATTTCATATCCTTCAGATAATATCCAAAAGCAGGGTTGCTGTATCATATGATAGTTCAATTTTTATTTTTAACTTTAATTTACTGTGAACATTTTATGACTTTATTTTTTTAAAGATCTTATTGTGTTTGTCTAAAGATTGTTTTGACTTTTTCATATATGTGGACAATTTTTACAGTTCCTTAACTGCATTTTAAACTTTTCTTTTAATAAAATGAATTACAAGATTTCAAATTTTATAATAGCACAAGCTTGTGAAGTACCTTTTGTGATTTCCTACAATGCTTTTTTATTTACTTATAAATCAATGAATTATTCATTTATATTTTTTTATCAAATCTATTGCTTTTAATAGCTTTTCATTTTGTTGATCATCTCTGTGAGTAGTTTAATCTTTGATAATCTTTTTTTTTAATTTTTCATCTGCTTTTTTTCCCTATTATTCCTTTGCATTGATGATAATTTTTCCAGCACATTTAGGAATATGCTCAAAAATGTTTAATATTTCCTATATTATAAAATTCCTATATCATATTATTTAGGAATATAAATTTTCCTTCAGGTTCTTATTTAGTATCATTAAACTTCACAAGTCATGCTACTAATCAATCATAATTGATAATGGTTACTAAGCACTTTACTCATTCACTATTAATAAATTTGTTTGTTCCAGATCTATATTTGTTTTGTTTCAGAACATATTATCTATATATGTTCAAGTACATGTTGATTATTGAATTACTAGTGTTATAATCAAGCAGCATTTCTCTATGTGGAGTTGATATTAATATTTTGTAATTTAGTGAAACTTTCTTTGAAACCTAAACGCAATAATTTTAGGCAAATTTTGTGTCTTTGAAAAGAATCTGGGAGGCACATCCACAAAGAAGGCAGAATAGTAGGTTCCTACATCTACCTCTCCCCAAAATCGGATGCATGGAATAAACAACTATACATGAATCAATTCCTTCTGTGAAAACTTCAGAAACTCTTTGAGAGTCTCTGAAACGCCTACCAACTGAGGAAATATCCACATTGAAACAGGTAGGAAAAGCGGAGACACACTCCAGTCATAAACCCGGATCCTGGCACAGAGCTGCACCATCTAACAGAAGCCCCAATTCATTTTTCCGCGAGGAGTGAAGAGTTTGGACTACACATTCAACGCATCAATTTTTTTTTTTTTTTTTTTTAGATTGTTTATTAGTTGGAGGCTAATTACTTCACAACATTTCAGTGGGTTTTGTCATACATTGATATGAATCAGCCATAGATTTACACGTATTCCCCATCCCGATTCCCCCTCCCACCTCCCTCTCCACCCGATTCCTCTGTGTCTTCCCAGTGCACCAGGCCCGAGCACTTGTCTCATGCATCCCACCTGGGCTGGGGATCTGTTTCACCATAGATAGTATACATGCTGTTCTTTTGAAATATCCCACCCTCACATTCTCCCACAGAGTTCAATAGTCTGTTCTGTATTTCTGTGTCTCTTTTTCTGTTTTGCATATAGGGTTATCATTACCATCTTTCTAAATTCCATATATATGCATTAGTATGCTGTAATGTTCTTTATCTTTCTGGCTTACTTCACTCTGTATAATGGGCTCCAGTTTCATCCATCTCATTAGGACTGGTTCAAATGAATTCTTTTTAACGGCTGAGTAATATTCCATGGTGTATATGTACCACAGCTTCCTTATTCAACGCATCAGTTTCCATTGTTGCCACCTGAGGGACTGACTTCCTCACGTACCTGTTTCTGGGGGCTGAGAGGCCTGGACATTCACTGACCCCTTAAGACCACACAGAACAGAGGCCGTTTTAAACCTGCACAAGAGCACTTCTGAGGGCTGGTGCCCACGGCCAATGCCCACTGAGAGCAACGAGTGAGGCCCAGCTCTCGGCTCCTCCCTGGAAAGGCCTACACCGCCCAGCTAACTCCATACGCTTCTGAAGCCTCTGGCTGCTGTCAGAAGGTCTGGTTTCTAACTTGCTTACCTTCTCTACGGACAGCGTCGTCTGGGAGCCTGGCTATGTTCCGGCTGTTGAGAACTGAGTAAACTCAGTGACTTCGCGGCCCACAGCCGTTCTGAGGCAACATTTCTTCTGAGGTAGCCTCGGGGAGGTGCTGACGGAGGAAGCAGGTGAGGCAGGTAGGCACTTCCGGTGGCTCCTCTTTCGGCGGGCCCCACGGCTGGTAATGTTTCTTCCGCGGAAGCAAGTGGGAGCCGCTGCCTAGGGAAGCCGGTGCAGCAGGTAGGCATTTTGTGGTTCCTCGCTCTGCCCGCCCCCACTGCCTATAAAAAGAAAAAAAAAAAAAAAAGTCGTTAGCTTTTAGAGGGAAGGAATTAGATTTAACTTAAGTGCCTTGGCTTTTCTGGCTGCTGTCTGAGGGGCTGGCTACAAATTCATGTGCCTGGGAACTGTGAGAGCCTGGCATTTGCTAGTCCTCCTGCATCTCCAGAGAATATGGGAAAGTTTTGAGAGGCTTTTCAGGCCCTCCTGAGGTGCCTCTTCTTGCCTCACTCTAGCACTAAAATCCAGCTCCCAGCTTCTCCCTTAATAGCGGTAGCCTGCATGTCCAGTGTTCCAGCTTTCCAGCTGTTTCTCGAGGGTTTGACTTCTAAGCGGCTCGTGTCTGCGAGTCCGAGACAGACAATCACTTAATTTCCGGGGAGTTTGAAATGGCGGCCCGGAATTTTGTGCCTCAAACCCCACCCTTACTGCAGAGCTGGAGCCTAATCTCCAGCTAACCCACCTGTATCTGAGAACTGAAGGGGCCCCAAGGTCTTTTGTTGGCCAGGGGTGAGAGAGAACAAAATATTAGTGGGAAAGGTCGTGCGGTCTGAGCTCGAGTGCAGGCGTTTGCGCAGCTCCTGTCCACAGCTTTGTGCAGAGCAAGTGGGCCGTACACTCCAACTCCCGGGTTCTTACTGAGGAAAACGGGATTGGAGTCAGACGTCTAGCACCTCAGCCTTTCCAGGTGCTGCTCGAGGAACTGGGTTCTGTCTTGCCTGTCTTGGGGAGCTGAAGGGATTTAGCACATCCTGATCTGTTGGGGGAGGGGGAAGATAACTCTGAAGAGATGGTTACATAGTTTGCTTGACTGTAGTAATCATTTCATTGTGTGTATACGTAGCTATATATATACATATATATATATATCAAAATATCATGCTGTACACCTTACATACATAGTTTTGATTTTTAAAAGTGTAAGAAAGAAGTATATTACTAATGGCTTTTGGGGAGCAAAACAGTGTAACTTACGGATCTATTAGAACAGTTTACAAATTATGTTGTTCAAAGCTTAAAAAATTTTAATTGTTTTAGCTACTGTATCATTTTACAGCATTAAAATATTGCTTATGACTTTAGGTTTTTTTTTTTTTAACTAATAATCTTTTTCTATCATGAATCAAACCACCATTGTATAGATAGTACTGTTTAATGGGAGAGTGAGTTGTATATTTATATTAGGTTGGTACAAAAGTCACTGCAATTTTGGACAGTAAAATTTAAGTCATTATAACTAGGTTCAAACATCTTTATTAGTCAAAACAGGAACCTTTACAAGCAATGGTTGTAATGTACTTTTTCCAATGAGAAATGTTTATTCCTGTAGTATAAAAATCTGTGCTTCAGGACCTGACAAGCTCTTGGAAAGCATTTTTGGTCTCCTGCTCATTGTGGAAGGTTTTTCCCTGCAGAAAGTTGTGGAGATTCTTGAAGAAGTGGCAGTCGGTTGGCAAAAGTTTAGGTGAATTATGGCAACTGAGGCAAAACTTGCTGTAGCCTAATTCATTCAACTTTTGAAGCCTTGGTTGTGCCACATGCGGTCAGGTGTTGTCGTGGAGAAGAATTGGGCCCTTTGTGTTGACCTGCTGGCTGCATGCATTGCAGTTTTCTGTGCATCTCATCGATTTGCTGAACATACTTATCAGCTATAATGGTTTCACCGGGATTCAGAAAGCTGTAGTGGATCAGATGGGCAGCAGGCAACCGAACAGTGACCATGACCTTTTTTGGTACTGGTTTGGCTTTCAGAAGTGCTTTAGAGCTTCTTCCCAGTCCAGCCACTGAGCTGGTAATTGCCAGTTGTTTAAACTCCACTTTTCATTGCAGGTCACATTCCAATTTAGAAATGGTCTGTTGTTTTTGTGTAGAATAAGAGAATACAACTTTTCAAAAGGATGATTTTTTTAAAATTTTCAGTCAGTTCATGAGGCACCCGCTTATCAAGCTTTTTCAATTTGCTTCAAATGCTGAATGTGGTAGAATGGTTCACACTGAGTTCTTCAGCAACTACTCACGTAATTGGAAGAGGATCAGCTCTGATGATTGCTCTCAATTGGTCGTTGTCGACTTTCAATGACTGACCACTGTGCTCCTCATCTTCAAGGCTCTCACCTCGTTTGCAAAACGTCTTGAATCACCATTGCACTGTGTGTTCATTAGCAATTTGTGGGCCGAATGCGTTGTTGATGTGAGTTTTCTCCACTGCTTTATGACCCATTTTAAAGTCAAATTAAAAAAATAATTGCTGAAATTTGCTTTTTGTCTAACATCATTTCTATTGTGGGTTCAACTCCTGAGTCAGAAAGATCCTCAGGTGGAGGAATGGCAACCCATTCTGTATTCCTGCCTGGGAAATCCCATGGACAGAGGAGCCTTGTGGACTATAGTCCATGGGGTTGCAAAAGTGTTGGGCATGACTTAACAACTAAGCAGCAAATGTATGTATATAAATATGTTTGTGTGTGTGTGTGTTAGTCCATCAGTCAAGTCACTCTTTGCAGCCTCTAGGACTGTAGCCCACCAAGCTCTTCTGTCCATGGAAAGTGGGTAACCATTCCTTTCTCCAGAGGAATCTTCTGGACCCAGAGATTAAACCTAGGTCTCCTGCATTGCAGGCTGATTCTTTACTATCTGAGCCATCAGGGAAGCCCATATATAAATGTATACATGTATAATATTTGTATATAAATATATATATATATATTTTAAGTGGTCTAATCCCTCTCCTTTTTCTAAACTTTATTCATATTACATCTTTTACTAACATTTCATGCTAGTTATAGCCCACCCAAACTCTTCTCAGTGGTATTGAAGCCTTCAATTCTCAGAAACTGATTTCTGAGAGGATGCTCCTTTTGGGAGAGAATCTGCTTATTAATATTCAGAATAGCAATATGTACTTTAATATAGTGTTTGGCTTATATAAACTTAATTATAAACACATAATCTCATAAACATATATATATATATAAAATGGAATGTTGATTTATTTTGGATACATCCCAAATATCTGTTATAAGAGATTTTATTTGGTTTCTGTAATTTTCAGGACAATTATATATTTATTTTAATTAGACTGGTGAGTTGATCCCCAGTTACAAACACTTGGGACACTTAGATTTAAGTCAACAAGCAACTCATTACTTTAAACTGGATTATGCTATTTTGTTTCTTTGAGAGACTGGAACACTGACAGTCACCATTCTTGGCATCCCAACCTGGTATTAATGTGCATAGGACTGAATTCGAATCAGAAATTTTCCTGAGGGATAACATATAGTGATTCAGTGATAACTTTTCCTGTTTAATGATTACTTTTCTCTGTCAATGTACTTTTGTCATCTTGATTGGTGATACCCCACATATTTACATATTTTCCCTTAGGATGAGATACTTGTCAGATGACAACTCTCAAATGTTACCTGTTAATTTTTTCATCTTTTTCCTTCAATGGCTAATCTATTATTGAAATTAAAAGGACACATCTTTCAAACCCATTCTCAGAATTCTCACTTGTTGATACATTTTTTTCTTGCTCCTGTCCTTTTGCTGCTAAAGGTGATCAGAACTAATTGCAATGTTTTTTGTTTTGTTTTGTTTTGTTTTAACCTACAGTTGGCCTTTGATAAAATAGACCTTGCACTAAAATATATGCTTTGGTATGGATTTTTGGTTTATAATCACTTAAAATGTATTAAGGTACTGCTGATTAAGTGTAAAAAAAATATAGTTTATAAATATATTTTCAATTTTAAATGACAAAAATGATGGCTTATTTTTGTCACATAATTTTACACCCAACATTCTATGATTCTGTGTTTGTGATTGTATAACTGTAGTCCTAAATAATAGCACTAAAAATCTCCCAAATATTTTGATGTTTTGTGTATACCGGCTCAGTTTGTTCTCATATTATTTTACAGATGAGAAAAATGAATCACAGCAAAATCAAATGACTTTCCTAGTACACCAAACTAGTAAGGAATGGAGCAAGTATTCACATCTGAGCAGCTTTATCCAGTTTCCTCGGGGCTTTTGGGGATACTTTGACAACATATGATAAACAGCAATACATTAAACTATATATATGACCCAAAAAGAGGATAGCAAATTTCTTTTATGGATACAGGACTCCAAAGGAAAAATATATACCTAACATAGTCCAGGAAGTGGAATTTGCCATTCCACTAAGCAGGAACAGTATTTTTAACAAGGTAAGTGTAATATAGAAATGTGAAAGTTCTGTTTTTTCCTGCTATGTATTAGTGTAGCACACTCTTTTTTTTCACTCCCAAATTTTTTAAAACTATTTGTAAGAATGCCACATTTATTCTTATCATTACATATCTTTTCTTTTTCCTGGACATTCTAGACAATAAGTAAAAAAAGATAACAAGAGAAATATGTATTTGAAAGAGGTGGATAATCAATATTTGTAGAAATGATTATATTCTTAAAAAGTATCTCCCGAGAAATTCAATTAAAACATTGTTGGAATTGAAAATTTTATCTCATGTGAAAATAAAATGAGAATAGTTCTGTATGGCAACATAAAACATAAAATGTCTAATAAATAAAATATGCACAACTTAAAATGTGCATTATAAATGTTTCTTAGAAGGAAAATGAAGCAGACAAATAATTGGATATATTCCTAATAATAGGTGGTGTTGGTATTGTCTCCATTAATTCATTGAGCACATATTTATCGAGCAATCAGTGTATGGCAGGTACTGCATGGATAAAATGTGTGAGCCAAAGCATTGCATTTACAGAGTTTAACAGTTGAGTTGCAAAGACAGATTATCCATATGGCACTTTAAAAATACTTATAAATCAGAAGACTATAACCTAGTTGGGAAGTTCATAGAAATTGCCCTGCAAAAGAGACTTAAAATCTAAAATAAATTGAACAGTCTCATAGGTGGAGATGATGGGAGTGGGTAGTGTCTTCAAAGCAGAGTGAACTTATGGTTAAGATCCTGGTTGAGGCAGAAACATAGTGGTATTAGAGAAAAAATCCTGTGGAATTAGTATATAGTGAGCAAAAGGAAAAGTATATTACAAGGTAAAACTGTGATACTGAGTACATATTAGATATGACATTGGTCCTGCTCAGACATGTTAATGACACATTCTTAAGAACAAAGGGATAATAATTAAAATTATTTGATTTATTTAAATTAAGTTAAATAATTTAATATTAAAAATTAGGGAAACATGTTTCTATTTGTGTTATATAAAAATCCCCTGCCTGTCTTGAGAGAATAAGTTTAAAATGGGATAAGAATTCAGAAAAGACTTTTGAATTCTGTAGGAGAAGGCAAGGGTGGAATGATTTGAGAGAATAGCATTGAAACATGTATATTCAGTTCAGTTCAGTTCAGTCGCTCAGTTGTGTCCAACTCTTTGCAACCCCATGAATCACAGCACGTCAGGCCTGTCCATCACCAACTCCCAGAGTTTACTCAAACTCATATCCATCTAGCCTGTGATGCCATCCAACCATTTCATCCTCTGTTGGCTTCAGGTCAAACAACAGGGAGGGCACACAGCTCTGCCCATCAACAGAAAATTGGATTAAAGATGTACTGAGCATTTACTGAGCATGGTCACACCCATCAGAACAAGATCCAGTTTCCACAAGACCCACAGTCGGTCTCTCCCATAAGGAAGCTTCCGTAAGCATCTTATCCCTATCTATCAGAGGGCAGACAGAATGGAAACCACAATCACAGAAAACTAATCAAACTGATCACATGGCCCACAGCCTTGTCTAACTCAATGAAACTGTGAGCTAGGCCATGTAGGGCCACCCAAGACAGGTCATGGTAGAGAGTTCAGACAAAACGTGGTCCACTGGAGAAGGAAATAGCAAACCACTTCAGTATTCTTGCCTTAAGAACTCCATGAACAGTATGAAAAGGCAGAAAGATAGAACATTGAAGGATGAACTCTCCAGTTCGGTAGGTGCCCAATATGCTACTGGAGAAGAGTGGAGAAATAACTCCAGAAAGAATGAAGAGTTGGAGCCAAGGCAAAAACAACACCCAGTTGTGGATGTGACTGGTGATGGTAGTAAAATCCAATACTGTAAAGAACAACATTTCATAGGAACCTGGAATATTAGGGCCATGAATCAAAGTAAATTGGAAGAGGTCAAATAGGAGATAGCAAGAGTAAACATCGACATTTTAGGAATCAGTGAACTGAAAAGGCCTGGGATGGGTGAATTTAACTCAGATGACCATTATATCTACTACTGTAGGCAAGAATCCCTTAGAAGAAATGGAGTAGACCTCATAATCCAAAAAAGAGTCCTGAATGCAGTACTTGGATGCTGCAAGTACTCAAAACAACATCCTGTCTCAAAAATGACAGGATGATCTCTGTTCGTTTTCAAGGCAAACTATTCAATATCACAGTAATCCAAGCCTATGCCCCAACCAGTAATGCTGAAGAAGCTGAATTAAGACCTACAAGACCTTCTAGAACTAACACCCAAAAAGGATGTCCTTTTCATTATAGGGGACTGGAATACAAATTAGGAAGTCAAGAGATACCTGGAGCAAAAGGCAAGTTTGGTCTTGGAGTACAAAATGAAGCAGGGCAAAGGTTAGCAGAGTTTTGCCAAGAGAATGAATGGGTCATAGTAAACACCTTCTTCCAACAACACCAGAGAAGACTCTACACATGGACATCACCAGATGGTCAATAGCAAAATCAGATTGATTATATTCTTTGCAGCCAACATGGAGAAGCCCTCTACAGTCAGCAAAAACAAGACTGGGAGCTGACTGGCTCAGATCATGAGCTCCATATTGCCAAATTCAGACTTAAATTGAAGAAAGTAAGAAAAACCACTAGACCATTCAGGTATGACCTAAATCAAATCCCTTATGATTATACAGTGAAAGTGACAAACAGATTCAAGGGATTAGATCTGATAGACAGAGTACCTGAAGAACTATGGACAGAGGTTCATAACATTGCACAAGAGCCAGTGATCAAGACCATCCCCAAGGAAAAAAAATGCAAAAAGGCAAAATGGCTTTCTGAGGAGGCCTTACAAATAGCTGAGAAAAGAAGAGAAGCTAAAGGCAAAGGAGAAAAGGAAAGATATAACCATATGAATACAGTGTTCCAAAGAATAGCAAAGAGAGATATGAAAGCCTTCCTCAGCAATCAAAGCAAAGAAATAGAAGAAAGCAATAGAATGGGAAAGACTAGAGATCTCTTCAAGAAACTTAAAGATACCAAGGGAACATTTCATGCAAAGATGGGCATAATAAAGGACAGAAATGCTATGTACCTAATAGAAGCAGGAGATATTAAGAAGTCCAGTTCAGTTCAGTTGCTCAGTTCAGATGGACACAGTCGTGTCCATCTCTTTCCGACTCAATGGACTGCAGCATGACAGGCTTCCCTGTCCATCACCAACTCCCAGAGCTTGCACAAACTAATGTCCATCGAGTCAGTGATGCCATCCAATCATTTCATCCTCTGTTGTCCGCTTCTCCTCCTGCCTTCAGTCTTTCCCAGCATCAGGGTCTTTTCAAATGAGTCAGGTCTTTGCATCAGGTGGCCAAAGTATTGGAGTTTCAGCTTCAACATCAATCTTTCCAATGAATATTCAGGTCTGATGTCTTTTAGGATGGACTGGTAGGATCTACAATCCTGAGAATAAACTGATCTTCCATTCTTTCTGTTCTTGAAAGAAGGGGATAAAAACGTCCCTGCTCCTAAAATAAAATAGATAAATGAATACTAAGGAAGAAGAGAGTGGAAAAAAATGAAATTAGAGTACTAAGCCACAATCAGATCATTCAGAGCAATTTAGGTCATGGAAAGGTGTTTGCATTTTTTTCTAGTTCAACTGAGACTACTTTAAGGGGATTTAACTCATAAATGATATTATCTGATTTATGCATTTAAAAGATCACTGTAGTATGTAGCTGTATGATAATGCATAAACCATGATTGCCCCAGTAGGACTTGAATAGAGTCAAAAGCAAAGGTAGAGAAAGTCACTAGGTTGTTGTAATTGCTCAGGTAAAAAGGTAGTTGTGCTAATTAATGGAGCGCATACTTTCATTTATTGAAAATATGTGTGTACAAATTCAACATAAAAAGATATATGTATAGAAATGTTCATGAAAACATATTTTAAGTTGAAGGTAGTTTCTTAGTATGTGTGAATAGAAAACACAGGAATGAATTATGTAGAGCAATAGTAAATAACAACGTATAAGTATTAAAATAATTTTAGATCATTTTTTATTGAAAACATATTTATGGTCTAGTGAAAATATAGATTACTACAGTATATGTGTGCATATACACATATATACACATTTGTCTATATGTGTATGGCCATAGAAAATAGAGAGTCTCTAACTGGAGTTTGCATAAATTTGAGATTTCTTCTTCCCTTATACTTTCTTGCACTTTTTTGTTTTTTATTGTTTGAATATTTTGTTTAAGGTCAAAAAAAATTAAAGAAAAAAGGAAAATGTTAACAACAAAAATACTGTCCTATCAATAGAAACAGAAAAAGAGTTTACCAAATTACAACACCTATTAATAGCAAAATCCTCAGTAAACAAGGAATAGAACAGAACTTCCTCAACTTGGTAGAGAATATATTCAAGAAATCCACAGCTAACATCATATGTAATAGCAAAAACCTCAAAATTTTCCCACTAAGAGCCAGTGCAAGACAAGGATGTCTCCTCCTGCCACTCCTCTTCAGCATCATACTGGAAACTCTAGCTAGTGCAATAAAATGAGGAAAGGAGATACACAGATTAAAAAGGAAGAAATAAAACTGTCTTTGTTTGCTGATGGCATAATAGTCTATATAAAATTATGAAAGAATAAACAAAAACTACTGGAGTTAACAAGCAGTCATGGCAAGGTTGCAGGATACACAGTTAATATAAAATAATCAATTGCTTTCCTGAAATGAATTCCTGAATCAATTCATTTCCTGAATTTTCCAGCAATAAATACATGGAATTTAAAATTAGAAATATAACACATTTACATTAGCACCTCAAAAATGTAATGGTATGTATAAATCTAACAAAGTATGTGCAACTTTTATATGAAGAAAACTACTAACTCTAAAGGACAAAATCAAAGTCAAATTGGATAAATAGATATTCTGTGTTTATGGATAGAAGGACCCATTGTTGTTAAGATATCCGCTCCTTTCAGTTTGAACTGTAGACTCAGTGCAATGCCAATTAAAGTTACAGTTTGTGTTTGTGTGAACATTGATATCAATAAACTGATCCTAAAATTTTATATAGAGGCCAAAAGCCCAGAGTAGCTCACACAATATTGAAGGAGAACAAAGACAGATAAAGTACCCTCCTTCAATACTTACTATAAAGCTACAATAATCAAGAAACTAAGGTGTTGGTGAAAAAAGAGACAGATAATAGAACAAAACAGAAAGCTATGAGTGGACCCACATAGATATAATCAACAGATCTTTGTCAAAGGAGCAAAGACAATACAACAGAACAAATACAGTCTTCTTAATAAATCGTGCTGGAATAACTTAGCCTCCACATGCAAAAGATTTTATTTAGACACAGACTTTATACCCTTCACAGAAATTAACTCAAAGTGGACAATGGACTTAAATGTAAAAATCAAAAATATAAAATTCCTAGTAGTTAGGAGTAAATATAGATCAATATACCCATGTCTTTTTATGTACAACACCAAAGATGGAAACCATGAAACAAATACTTGATAAACTGCATTAACACTTAAAAAGTCCCTTTGTTGAAGACATTGTCAAGAGAATGAGAAGATGTTCTCCACAGGCTAGGATAAAACATTTTTACAAGGCACATCTGATAACGAACTGTTACCCAAATATATGAAGACCTCTTAAAACTCAACAGTAAGGAAACAGCATGATTAAAACAATTGGCCAACTATCTTAGCAGACTCCTCAGCACAGAAGTACAGATGGCAAATAAGCATATGAAAAGATGCTCCATGTCATATGTCATCAAGGAAATGCAAATTAAAATAACACTATGATACCATTACACAGCCTTAGAATGGTCAACATCCAAAACACTGACACCACCAAACGCTGACAAGGATGTGCAGCAACCAGAATTCACTCATGACTGGTGGGAATGCAAAATGCTGCAGCCACTTTGGAAGAGAGTTTGGCAGTGCCTTACAAAATTGAATATACTTTTACCATATGATCCAGCAATCACCCTCCTTGGTATTTACCCAAAGGGGTTGAAAACATGTCCACACAAACACCCACACATGGTTGTTTATAGCAGCTTTATTTGTAATTGCCAAAACTTGGAAGCAAATAGAAGGTTCTTCAGTAGGTGAATAAACACTGGAATGTTATTTATTTAGAGATAAGAAGAAGTGAGCTAACAAGTGATGAAAAGATGTGGAAGATCTTCAATACATATTACTAAGTGAAAGAAGTCAATCTGAAAACGTTACATACTATATGATTCCAACTATATGACATTGTGAAATGGCATGACTATGGAGACGATAAAAAAGATCAGTGGTTTCTAGGGATCCAGACCAAGAAAAGGATGAATAGACAAAGCAAAGAGAACTTACAGGACAGTGAAAATATCTATATAATACCATAATAATGGATACATGTCATACACTTGTCCAAATTCATAAAATGTATAACATTAAGAGTGAAACAGAACATAAGCTATGGACTTCAGATGTTTACGAATGTGTTGATGTCCCTCAGCTGTAACATGTGTGTCACTCCAGTGGGAGATGTTAATTATGGTCTAGGCTATGTATGCTTGGGTACAGGGGATACATTAGAAATTTCTATACCTCCCCCACAATTTTTCTGTAAACTTTAAGAAATAGAATAAAGGTTTTATTAAAAAAAAAAAAAAGAAAGGAATAGAAAATCTCTCCTTGAACTAAATTATATTCTTAGTCCTCATCTATTTTGGGGCTTATATCTCCTAACAATATATTTGGTTTTGTGCTACTCTCTGCTTTTCCTCCAGAATATGTATTCTTAATTAAATGACGTCTGTTTACATATATGAGTTAATTTGAGCACTCCTTGATTAGCGACATGTTCACACCTCCTTGGTGTGAACTTGTATTTAATTTTTTATCAAGAATTTTTATTTAATTTTTAAAATATTTTGTGACTTTATAATAATTGATATACAATAATAACTAAGGAGTATGATTTTATAAGCCTGTGTGCATGCTAAGTCGCTTCAGTCGTGTCGGACTCTTTGTGACCCTGTGGTCTATAGCCCGCTAGGCTCTTCTGTCCATGAGATTCTCCAGGCAAGAATACTGGAGTGAATTGCCATGCCCTCCTTCAGGGGATCTTATTGACCCATGGATCAAACCCACATCTCTTATGTCTCCTATATTTTCAGGCAAGTTCTTTACTACTAGCATCATTAGGAAGCCCTTTATAAGCATATGACCCATGAAATCATCCTAATAATCATGACAGTGACTTATTAATCACCACAAAAGTATTAATATCTACATCAGTGTTGACCCTCCTGCAAACTTCCACCACATTTTATGCCCAGGCTTCCACTAATCTATGTATGTTATTATAAAGTTTGAATTTTATGTATATATAAAGTTCTATACTCTGGCTTCTATGCTGAATGTAATTCTTTTGAAATTCAACTGAGCATCACATATGTCAGTAGTTTATTCCTTTTTATTTATGTATAGCATTGCACAGTATGAATGTACTATATCACAATTGGTTTACCCATTCATCGTTAATGGACATTTAAGTTGTTTCCAGGTTTTGGCCAATATATACTAAACTACTTTGAATATTTTTGTGCTACTCTTTGTATGAACCTGCGCTTAAATTTCTTTGGTCACATAGCTAGGAATGGAATATCTGGAGCACATAGTAAAGTTTACCTTTAAATTTTCAGTAACTATAAAGCTACTTCCAAAGTAGTTATGTCATTTTGCATTCCCACTGGCAGTATATGAAAGCTTTAGTTCAACCACAGCTTTGCCAATACTTGGTATGGTCAGTATTTTTTATTTTAGCCATTCTAGTGGCTGTATAGTGGTATCTCGTGATTTTAATTTGCATTTCTCTAATGTCAAATGGTCTTGAGGATCATATTGAAAATGAATGAATCCAACTTTAAAAATGGCTAATAATTTAAGCATAAATCTCACTAGATTTTTGTTTTGGAATTATCCATTCAACTTGTATTATTTCTCAATTTACAATCATAGGCCCAAATCTCAAAATACCAAAGTGACTTTCCTCAGTTCTAGGTGACTGTCAGATTTTTATGTCTTCACAGGCTTTTTATTATTTACTCCAAATATATCTTTTCCATCAACACAACAATGCCTATCACCTTTCTAATACATATCATCCACAAACTCTTGTGAGAGAGCTTACATGTATGACTGTCCCTATGCCTCCCTACCATTTTGCAAGGTTAATATATTTATCCAGCATAAAGAAGATAACTGAAGAGCATGTATTTTGTCCAAAATCACATAGTTATTAAGTGATAAAGCTGAGGTTCAAAGTATATCTGCCTCATTCCAGAGTCTACAGCCTTTCTACTTCATGCTGTTTGCTCTCAAGATTAACACCAGTTTTCTTTCACTTATGGTTTGAAAGGAAGGCACTGAAGAAGAAAGCTAAGTCCTTTTGGAGTAAGTCCAAAAGGATTTTCCAAAAATCTTTTAAAGCAACGTTTCTCAATTGTGTGAAGAAGCAAATGGGTAAACATAGCTCTGAATTAGTAGAACTCAATAGTAAGAAACAACATTACACTTTCAAAGCAATTCTTTATGCATTTGAAGTATGACAAGTCCAACTTAAGAACCCAGTCAACATGTCTCATTAAGGATTTTGGAATTTTTCATCTTCTCTATAGCATTCTTTCAATCAATGAGAGTTTAATGGATATTAATCCAAAGATTATAAGAACATAATCATGATTGTGAAGGTTTAAGACTTAGAAAGCTTTCAAATATGCTGTCTTCTCTGTTCATATATGGCACAAAGAAAAATACTTATGAATGGACAAGAGTTTGCTTAATAATTTTTCAATTTTTCCTTAAAATTTTAGTATTTCCTTCAAACACTAATTTTTTCGTGCAACAAATATATATTGGAAACTTACTATATGTCTTCACTGACAGTTTTCTTCCCTTCATGGTAAAGAACAGCATCTTCAGTATGTGAGAGTCAGTTGACTGGCATTTTCATGTTAAAATTTTTGTGACTATTTATTTTTTTAATCAGTACCTATCCAAGTGTTTGAAATTTCCTGGACAAGGTAATACTAGGAATTTATTTGCAACCCATCCCCTTTTTAAAAATTACTCTAGTTTAATAGAAGAAAATATCTTCTAGAAAGATCCAGGAATTCTTTGCATTAACATATCACTTCAACAACACATTGCCCTGCTCAGAAAACTCTAAATTACCAAGTGTGTTATTTCAAAGGGCTTCCCTGATAGCTCAGCTGTAAAGAATTCACCTGCAATTCAGAAGATCATGGTTCAATTCCTGGGTCAGGAAGATCTGCTGGAGAAGGGATACGCTACCCACTCAAGTATTCTTGGCCTTTATAGTGGCTCAGCTGGTAAAGAATCCACCTGCAATATGGGAGAGCTGGATTCGATCCCTAAGTTGGGAAGATCCCCTGGAGAAGGGAATGGCTACCCATTCCAGTATTCTGGCCTGCAGAATTCCATGAACTGTATGGTGCATGGGGTCACACAAACAGTTGGACATGACTGAGTGGCTTTCTCTGATTGCAAATATTTCAATTTCTCACCAACCGTCTCCTACTTCCCAATTCTGTGTCCTATTTACTATTCTATCATGTTAATTTTATAATGTTTCAACCCCAATGTTATTTCTATTAGCCCTGTATTATTTTCAGGTTGAGGGGGATCTGTAACTTTTCCTTTTTAAGTTTAAAACCTGGGCTAGCACTATAACCAATAAAGTGAATACAACCTCTACTCAAATATTCTTTTTTATTTTCTACCACCAATGGTACGTACCTGACAAAAGCCTAAATTCTCCACCTAATTCTGCAATATACCCTGATTGCTGAATGTAGGAACTGGAGAAGAACATGCAATGTTACTGACTAGTCTTTCTTTGAGTTTTTAACCACAAATAACCAGTCTTTCTCCCTTCCATAAGTCCTACTGCATTTCTATCAGTCATTTTCTCTTTGTCTCTCCAGACCTGTTCTTTACCCTTCTGATAACTGTACTCTTTCTTGGAAAACTGATCTATGAGGATGGGATCTCCAGGTTTTGAATTATTTCCGCCTTTTCTAGGAGCAGGAGTGATAGCTGGAGAATCATTTGTCATATCTCAATTTGGTTCACTCAAAATTATTGGTTTCTATTGCCAACCCTCCCTACTAACAAAATTTGAACTTGTGAATACCCATACTTCTCAGGAACTCAAGTCAGCATTTAAATTCTTTCACTTTCTTTCTGACTCCCTTCCTCCTCAGGGCAAGGTTATTTATCAGGTCTTCAGGGAATAGAAATTATCACTCACACTTAAGGGTCGAATTCTTTGCAACCTCATGGACTGTAACCTGCCAGGCTCCTCTGCCCATGGGGATTCTCCAAGCAATAATACTGAAGTGGGTAGCCATGCCCTCCTCCAGGGGACCTTCCCAACCCAGGGCTCGAACCTAGGTCTCCAACATTGCAGACGGATTCTTTACCATCTGAGCCATCAGGGAAGCCCCTTCAATTGCACATCTAACTCTATTGTATAGCAAGGGTTCTTTATATCCCATCCCTAAAAGCCAAGATTTTAACTCCCATCAAGACTCTTGCTATTTTACATTCTACCATATCATCTCAATACAATAGGTGAAGCTATATGATTGGGAGGAGCAGTGGAATAGCTTGAAATATGGAATACTGAGAAATAGGGTCCTATTTCACATGTATTCAAATACTGATACATCAGTCCATCTCATACACACTCAAATATTTTATATTTGAAGTTGTATAGATTCCCTGAAGTTTTCTAAATTAGTCCCAAGAACACATTAGCTGTAAATTGAAAAGACTTCTTCAACTGGTAATGAGTTCCCATTACTGGAGGTATTAAGGTGAATTAGAGCAGTCATCTTCCTAGTATATTGTCCTGTAAATTAATGCATCATAAATAAGTAGATTGAAGAAGATAGCTTTCTAAAAAGATGAATATTGTGATTCACTCAAACTCTGAAGTTTTATGCTTCTAATGATGAAGTTTAGGATATAGTAAAATTCTTTAGTCAAGATCTGATGCACTACCATATAACCATTACAAACTCAGGCATGCTCTGGATTATTTTAGGTAGCTACAGTGTGTAGATGGTTATTGTGATATTCTGGTAAATGTTTCCACAACCTCAAAAATCCCTTTTTGTATTGTTTTTTAGGCCCTATATGACCATAAAATTTTTAAAGATAATTACTCAGGAGAGTGTAAAGTGTCCTGTGGGTCTCAGAAAAGGGATATTTCTCTTGTAAATACTTACATATAAGAGTAAAATGACCAATTTTTATGCTTAATATAATTATTAGTAGAACACAGATTAGACAAAAGACCATACAGAAGATATCACCTTGAGAAGCTCTAGTAGATTCAAATATATTTAATCATTAGACTAGGCAGGAAAATAAGTGCTCTAATACAGGTGGACATTTCTGCAATGATAATTAAGGAAGGCAACAAGTGAAAAGTGGCATGACGAGTGTAATTTTGAAACATAGGTGAGAAGAGAATTGAGATTAGGTGCAAATGGAAGTGTAGGAGTGGTGAAGAACAGTTATTTATTTATTTTGGCCTTGTCACACAGTTTGTGGGATCTTGGTTCCTAGACTAGGGATTAAACGTGAGCCGAACAGAGAAAGCACCGAGTTCAGACAACTGGACTGCCAGGGAATTCACTAGTTACTCATAAAGAGCTATTTGTTCTGTAATCAGGAAAACAGATGCAATTAGGATCTGCTATTTTGAGGTGAAATTAGGGTGATACTAGCAGTGTCAGGACTTCCCTGGTAGCTCAGATGATAAAGAATCTGTCTGCAATGTGGGAGACCCAAGTTTGATACTCAGGTTAGGAAGATCTCCTGGAGAAGGGAATGGCAGCCCACTCCAGTGTTCTTACCTGAAGAATTCCAAGGACAGAGGAGCCTGACCGGGTTACAGTCCATGCGGTCACAAAGACTCAGACACAACCGAGTGACTAACATTTTCACTTAGCACTGTCCTCTCCAGTAAATGAAGGTTTTCTACTGGTTCCATCCAACCCTTTGGAGCCTACAAGGCCTGTTTTTTGAAGAACAGTGTTTTTATCTAAAAGATACTCAGTTCAGTTCAGTTCAGTTGCTCAGTCGTGTCCAACTCTTTGCGACCCCATGAATCGCAGCATGCCAGCCTCCCTGTCCATCACCAACTCCCAGAGTTTACTCAAACTCATGCCCATCGAGTCGGTGATGCCATCCAGCCATCTCATCCTCTGTTCCCTTCTCCTCCTGCCACCAATCCCTCCCAGCATCAGGGTCTTTTCCAACGAGTCAACTCTTCGCATGAGGTGGCCGAAGTATTGGAGTTTCAGCTTCAACATCAGTCCTTCCAATGAACACCCAGGACTGATCTCCTTTGGGATGAACTGGTTGGATCTCCTTGCCATCCAAGGGACTCTCAAGGGTCTTCTCCAACACCACAGTTCAAAAGCATCGATTTTTCGGCCATCAGCTTTATTTACAGTCCAACTCTCACATCCATACATGACCACTGGAAAAACCATAGCTTTGACCAGACGGACCTTTGTTGGCAAAGTAATATCTCTGCATTTTGGTATGCTATCTAGGTTGGTCATAACTTTCCTTCCAAGGAGTAAGCATCTTTTAATTTCATGGCTGCAATCACCATCTGCAGTGATTTTGGAGCCCAGAAATAAAATCTGACACTGTTTCCACTGTTTCCCCATCTATTTCCCATGAGGTGATGGGACCAGATGCCATGATCTTAGTTTTCTGAATGTTGAGCTTTAAGCCAACTTTTCCACTCTCCTCTTTCACTTTTATCAAGATATTCTTTAGTTCCTCTTGACTTTCTGCCATAACAGTGGTGTCATCTGCATATCTGAGGTTATTGATATTTCTCCTGGCTATCTTGATTCCAGCTTGTGCTGCTTCCAGCCCAGCTTTTCTCATGATGTACTCTGCATATAAGTTAAATAAGCAGGGTGACAATATACAGCCTTGAGGTACTCCTTTTCCTATTTGGAACTGGTCTGTTGTTCCATGTCCAGTTCTAACTGTTGCTTCCTGACCTGCATACAGGTTTCTCAAGAGGCAGGTCAGGTGGTCTGGTATTCCCATCTCTTTCAGAATTTTCCACAGTTTATTGTGATCTACAGAGTCGAAGGCTTTGGCATAGACAATAAAACAGAAATAGATGTTTTTCTGGAACTCTCTTGCTTTTTCAAAAAGATACTACTTCTCATTAAATTTCATTTTGTTTTAAACTTTAAATCAAGTTCAGAAAATTCCATAAGGAAGCCCCATATTCAGTTTTTAATGAAGAAAATACTTCGCTTGCCAATTAATTATGCTATGTTCTACTTCTTGACAAAAGGAGTTCCCTGACACCAATGATGGTATGGTATGAAGCAGAAGATATTACGAAGAGGTGGCAACAACACCTAGAAGAACTTAAAAAAAAAAAAAAAAAGATCTTCATGATCCAAATAACCAGGATGGTGTGGTCACTCACCTAGACCCAGATATCCTGGAATGCGAAGTCACCTGGGACTTAGGAAGCATTATTAAAAGCAAACTAGTGGAGGTGATGGAATTCCAGTTGCACTATTTCATATCCTAAAAGATAATGCTGTGAAAGTGCTACACTCAATATGCCATAAAATTTGGAAAACTCAGCAGTGGCCACAGACTGGAAAAGATCAGTTTTCATACCAATCCCAAAGAAAGGCAATGCCAAAGAATGTTCAAACTACCATACAATAGCAATCATCTCACATGCTAGCAAGGTAATGTTCAAAATTCTCCATCAGGCTTCATCAGTACATGAAATGTGAAATTCCAGATGTTCAGCTGGATTTAGAAAAGGCAGAGAAACGAGATCAAATTGCCAACATCTGCTGGATCATTGAAAAAGCAAGAGAGTTCCAGAAAAACATCTACTTCAGCTTTACTGAGTATGCCAACTGTTTGTAGATCACAGCAAATTGTGGAAAAGTCTTAAACAGATGGGAATACCAGACTACCTGACCTGCCTCCTGAGAAATCTGTATACAGGTCAAGAAGCAACAGTTAGAACTGGACATGGAATAACAAACTGGTTCCAAATTGGGAAAGGAGTACAAGGCTGTATATTGTCACCATGTTTATTTAACTTATATGCAGAGTACTTCATGTGAAATGCTGGGCTGGATGAAGCACAAGCTGGAATCAAGATTACTGGGAGAAGTGTCAATAACTTCAGATACGTAGATGACACCACCCTTATGGCAGAAATCAATGAAGAACTAAAAGGGCCTCTTGATTAAAGTGAAAGAGAAGAGTGAAACAGTTGGCTTAAAGCTCAACCTTCCAAAAACCAAGATAATGGCATCTGGTCCCATCACTTCATGGCAAATAGATGGGGAAACAGTGGAAACAATGACAGACTTTTTTTGGGTAGGGGGGCCTCTAAAAATCACTGCAGATGGTGACTGCAACCATGAAATTAAAAGACGCTTGCTCCTTGGAAGAAAAGCTATGACCAACCTAGACAGCATATTAAAAAGCAGAGACATTGCTTTGCCAACAAGGATCCATCTAATCAAAGCTATGGTTTTTCCAGTAGTAATGTGTGGATGTGAGAGTTGGAGTATAAGGAAAGCTGAGCACCAAAGAATTGATGCTTTTGAACTGTGGTGTTGGAGAAGACTCTTGAGAGTCCCTTGTACCGCAAGGAGATCCCACCTGTCATCCTAAAGAAAATTAGTCCTGAATATTCTTTGGAAGGAATGATGCTGAACCTGAAACTCCAATACTTTGGCCACATGAGGCAAAGACCTGACTCATTAGACAAGACTTGATGCTGGGAAAGATTGAAGGCATGAGGAGAAGGGGACAACAGAGGATTAGATGGTTGGAAGTCATCGCTGACTCGATCGACATGAGTTTGAGCAAGCTCCTGGAGTTGGTGATGGCCAGGGAAGCCTGGTGTGCTGCAGTCCATGGGGTCTCAAAGAGTCAGACACGACTGAGCAACTGGTCTGAACTGATATCTATGATGACCATTTATTCCCTTTGCCATAGACAGTCCCAGTTTAAGCCTGTTTTCCAGGTTTAAATATTATTAATTAGTTATTTCACTCTCAGAATTAGCATGAGTGATAGCAGTAATGAATAATAAATCATAAGGTCACCCAAAAGAGTGCAAAAATGTTGAAATGTATTTATGTTCTAGATAGCATTTTTATTTTACTTACTTTAAAAATTTAATTATTGAAAATTTTATTTTTATCTCTCTCATGGATCAGTGTAAAAAAGAAAGTTTAAATTGTAGACATGAAAATACATAAACTACTGAGGGTAAGTCATCAATCATTGAGTATTGTGCCTGTCATGGAGGTATCATTGAGAATTCCACCTATAAAATCAATAAGATATAAAGTTAAACATATACCAAATATAACTAATGAATCAGTGTTAATAGCAAACGTTTAAAATTATAGGATTTCCCTAAATACTTAAAATTTGTTTAATTAGCAAGAGGTTATAATCACAACTGTTTAATCTCCTCAAGTATCAGGGATTTGTCATGAAGTTTGAAAAGCACTTTAGTTCACCATAACAGAATTTCAGTTTGCTGTGATCTACTTTTAAAAAATCTCATGGATGGTGGAGGCTGGCAGGCTACATACCATTGGGTCACAATGTGTTGGACATGGCTCGGTGACTTCACTTTCTTCACTTTTAAAATATAATTAGAAATTGAAACTCCAACTATAAAATCTTACCTACTTAAAAATTATATAGTGGAAATATATGTAACCTTGTTCTGTGTTTTCCAAGTCTCTTGTAAATGTCATAATTAAAAAAAATAAAAATAATAAAAATAAGAAGTAGAAGAACTGTACAGACTGAAACTCAAATATAAGAGAACTTTATGAAATAGTTTGCAAATCATAAATTTGCAACAAACAAATGACAACTTCCTGTGTGTAAAACTGCATGTTAGATTTCTATCATTTAAAAAAATTATTTAAATGAGAGAATTTAAAAAGTCATATCATGTATTTCAGTAGTTTCTATTAAAAGGTAACTTTTTAAAGATATTAAACTATATAATATATTATTGAGATTCTAAGATTTGGTTTTATCTGAAAATATTAAAATTATCAAACATTTTCTAGTACAACATTAAAGTTCAACTACTCTAGTCCACATGGTATGTGAATAAATTAAAATATAATAAAATGTAGATATTATACTTTATTCAAAAATGTTAAATAAAATATTAAATATTCACTATGAGACAAGATTTAAAGATCATCTATGGATTTAAATATAAATATTTGGTGTATTCAGAGATTGTTAATTTTATTCTTTAACTTTAATCCCCTGAGAGGGATGAAAATAATTCACAAAGATTTCTTGGGTGGACAAAAATTTTGCTAGTCAGACATAACAGGATTTGCAGCTATTTTAAGTCAAAATGAGTTGCTTAATCCTCTATCTAGTACAGGTAGAATTAATTCATTATGAACCTCACAACAAATTTCAGGGAAACTAGGTCTGCTGTAACTGTTAAATTGTGGTAGAAGTTAGGAAATGTTGAAATGGTCTCATCAAGAAGCTGTGCATAACGTCATTTAGCACATTTACAGAGTCCCCCAAATCTTGTTCAAAAGTGCCTTTTTCTACCTTCATTTCACCAATGCCTGGCTCATTTAAAACAACCAGCATGTCTGAAGTCGTTTATAACTGTGGCTGAGGAAACTATTCAGCACAGCTCGTTAACTAGCAATTTTACCTCAGAACCATCTTGAGCATTTGATTCCTCATGGTTTATTCTTTTGAGTGGGAAAAATGACAGTAAATCGTGCAGGTTATAAATATACCTGTTGAGTGTGGGTGGGTTTTTGAAGGGTAAACTGATAATCCAGTTTATTGGCTAACAGTGGTTCTCTTGTGCATATCTGTGTATTGCTAGAGTGACAACAAATTCTGTAAACATGCTTTAATGTTCTAACATTATTGTTAATTCCCTTACTCTTCCCTTGGAGTTTCACAAGGTGAAGATGGTCAAGTAATTTGGGTTCTAGTCCCTGCTGTGTAGTTGACTTTCTCAGCCTGAGTAGACACCAAAACAATCCTGATTCTTAGAAATGTTCATTCCGTTTGGTTGAAATAAGGACTCTCTCTGTTTTGTCTTTCAACCTACTAATTATTTCTTCTATACTATTAACTTTTATATTTTCAATCTTAATAAAATTTGCATCTATTCCTGAAAAATATAAATTTTCTATGAAATGTCCAAATAATAAAAACTAACAGAATAGTCAATACACTATGCTTAAAATTTTTGGATTCTCTGCCTTAAACTTCTAACTATGGGAAATTTTCCTGGTCTTTGACATGTTGGCTTTAAGGAAACTGGGAAGAGCTAGGCGCATTAATTTGTGGTTAACTGACTGAGGTAACTCCTATAGTGGCAGGCTCACAGCCAGATGCCTCTGTTTGAGGCAACTCAGACTCCTCAGAGGGAGGAGGAAATGGCAACCCTCCCCTGTATTCTTGTCTGGAGAATCCCGTGGACAGGGGAGCCTGGTGGGCTGCTGTCCATAGGGTCGCACAGAGTCAGACACAACACACAGACTCCTCAGAGGGAGAAGGAAATGGCAACCCACTCCAGTGTTCGTGCCTGGAGAATCCCAGGGACGGGGGAGCCTGGTGAGCTGCCGTCTAAGGGGTCGCACAGAGTTGGACACAATGAAGCGACTTAGCAGCAGCAGCAGACTCCTTAGAACAGGGTGAATTCTACTATACTCACCAACTGCTTTCGTCTGAACAGTTGCTGTGTTTGCATTAGAGTAGTTTAAAACCAGACCTGCTATAACCAGGAAGGAACCTCATTGCCCTGTCCATCCTCCTTCCACCGGCAATGTGTCCACTGGACACATCTTATTATACTAGTGAGGAACCGAGAAGTTAGCTATACTTAAACTTTTGAGAACAATTCTTGACACAAGTTCTTTATTCAACCTGTAGTTTCTAATCAGTAAGGCACATCAGTTTTCCCAGTCCTGATTTTGCCACTCATTCACATATTCTCTATATTATAGAAAGATTACACACACACACACACACACACACACATATATATATAATCTTTCTATTTCAGCATGTGATTAAATCTTAAGAGTTTTTTAGCCATATTTCTAGTTTTGATTCCTTCTTTTATTCTTTTCCTTAGACACTTAATAATATCCCACTTGCATTTGCTTTGCTTTTTTGATGACCAATTTATAACCTGATATTATGTGCTGTTTTATTACTGACATAATAGCAATGACAATAATAGTTGTGGGTAACATAGGACTTATGTCCAAAGCACATTTCTTAGTATTTCATGCATACTAATTTACTTAATCATCGTGACAATCCTATGAAGTTGGTTCAATTATTTCCCATTTTACAAATGATGAAACTAAGGCACAGAAAGATAAAGGGAATTGACACAGGCCTCTGTGGCCTGTGCTAGCAAGTGGTGCAGCAGGAAGTGGAATGCTCAGGTGGAGGCTCTCAGCCACTTGGATATTTCATCTCTCATATTCATATGGTATATCATATATCTCATATTAATATAATCACAAATTTTTATGGAATATTGGATTCTCATTTAAGACAGTCTTTTCTATTTTTGTTGTTGCTGTTGTTTGTTTTGTTTTCTTATTCCACTTTTGGCAAAAAATAAACATATCTAATTCTCAAACTTTTGAACAATTGAGAATGCCTATACTTTGTTTGATAATTTTATAGTTTGGGTAGAATCTATTTTCTTATGAGTAGTGAAATCATTGCTGTATTTTTCTTGAACATCTCGTGTGACTGATAAAATGTCTGAAGACATTCTGATTTTTATACCATTATATAGTAAGCTGATTTTCTTCCCTCTCAAAGTTTGTGTAGTTTCTAATATTCTCAGATATTTTAAAATTGTACCAGCTACACGTCAGAAGGAAGTGTTTTCATTTATCTTGTTGGGTCCTTAACTCCGAAAACATGTTTAGCTTCAATTCACAACTTTTCTTCTATTTTATATTTTAGGATTTTCTCCTTTTATTTCTAATTAACTTTACCTTTTAAACTTGTGTTTAGTTGTGGTTTTTTTGAAAATTATATTTTATTTTTATTTTCCCATAACTGTTTCCTATTCTTCAATCCCTCTTTTTCATTATGAATATTCCATTACTTTGCCATCAAAGGTCTGTCTAGTCAAAGTGATGGCTTTTCCAGTAGTCATGTATGGATGTGAGAGTTGGACTATAAAGAAAGCTGAGCACTGAAGAATTGATGCTTTTGAACTGTGGTGTTGGAAAAGACTCTTGAGAGTCCCTTGTACCTCAAGGAGATCCAACTAGTCTATCCTAAAGGAAATCAGTTCTGAATATTCATTGGAAAGACTGATGCTAAAGCTGAAACTCCATTACTTTGGGCACCTGATGCAAAGACCTAACTCATTGGAAAAGACCCTGATGCTGGGAAAGATTGAAGGCGGGAGGAGAAGGGGACCACAGAGGATGAGATGTTTGGATGACATCACCACCTCAATGGACATGAGTTTGAATAAACTCCAGGAGTTGGTGATGGACAGGGAGGCCTGATGTGCTGCAGTCTATGGGGCTGCAAAGAGTCAGACACAACTAAGCAACTGAACTGAACTGAACTGATATTAATTATAGTTAATATATTAAAGGATTTGCTTCCTTTAAGGTAAATTCTCTTTCTTCCACTGGATTCTTCACACTGTTAATTTTTCTAAAATGCTTGATGACTTTTATGCATATGGTGAACTTAGGACTAGAATTATGATGGGTAGCTAGTGTGTGTGGTATTATATTTCCATAATAGGTCTCTTCTCAGTATTAGATTTACTTTGCTGAATTGAGTATGTTGCAAGGTCTTCCTGACTAGCAAAACTCACTTTCAGTAATATTGATGAGAAACAGATGGACATTCTGGGATCTATAGTGAAGCAGAAATAAAAACAGCTTCATTTTTGGAAGACATATCAGGTGTTCTGCACCTTCCCAGACATTATTTTTTGTAGACAAGAGAATAGAAATATTCTTGGACAGGGGAAGATGAAAACCAATAAAACAGCTTGCCATGTTGTAATTTGGAAGAGTCAAATATGTAGGAGATTCTCACTTTAATGAATTTACTTTTTAATTAATTTATTCCCATTATTTTCTCTTAGCCTATTATAATTCTCAGTATCCACTAAGCTAGAAGTCTGGCTGTCATTCTGTACTCTGATAAGCATGTTCTGGTCTGGGTCTTCCCCTCCTATTGCTCACTCTTTAATGAAATACTACATGATAAAAAAGATCAATTGTTGCCATCTAATTCTCAGAACTATAATAGTTTTATTTTCTTTAAATGTGACTTGAGGAAATGAGAAATGCTGGGCTGGAGGAAGCAAAAGCTGGAATCAAGATTGTTGGGAGAAATATCAATAACCTCAGATATGCAGATGACACCACCCTTATGGCAGAAAGTGAAGAGGAACTAAAGAGCCTCTTGATGAAAGTGAAAGAGGAGAGTGAAAAAGTTGGCTTAAAGCTCAACATTCAGAAAACGAAGATCATGGCATCCAGTCCCATCACTTCATGACAAATAGATGGGGAAACAGTGGAAACAGTGGCTGACTTTAATTTTCTGGGCTCCAAAATCACTGCAGATGGTGATTGCAGCCATGAAATTTAAAAGATGCTTACTCCTTGGAAGGAAAGTTATGACCAACCTAGATAGCATATTAAAAAGCAGAGACATTACTTTGCCAACAAAGGTCTGTCTAGTCAAGGCTATGGTTTTTCCAGTGGTCATGTATGGATGTGAGAGTTGGACTATAAAGAAGGCTGAGTGCTGAAGCACTGATGCTTTTGAATTGTGGTGTGGGAGAAGACTCTTGAGAGTCCCTTTGACTGCAAGGAGATCCAACCAGTCTATTCTAAAGGAGATCAGTCCTGGGTGTTCACTGGAAGGACTGATGTTGAAGCGGAAACTCCAATACTTTGGCCACCTGATGCAGAGAGCTGACTCATTTGAAAAGACCCTGATGCTGGGAAGAATTGAGGGCAGGGGGAGAAGGGGACGACAGAGGATGAGATGGTTGGATGACATCACCTACTCGATGGACATGGGTTTAGGTGGACTCCAGGAGTTGGTGATGGACAGGGAGGCCTGGCATGCTGCGGTTCATGGGGGTCTCAAAGAATCGGACACGACTGAGCGACTGAACTGAACTGAACTGAGGAAATGATGTTGCTAAAACCACATGTTAAGTTTGCATCATAGAAGAGGAGGCTCCAAATCAGTGCTTCTAATTTAGCTAGGGCAATCAGAGGCTTGTGTAAAGGTGACCGAATTGGTGATATTAGCTGTTAATACTTGGTGATATTGAAGTTCACTTTAAGTATAAGCTACTCTTAGCTCCACTTAATCCCCATCTCCTCTTTTCCCTCTTCCCATCTTTCTCTTTCCTTTCTGACAAAATTTGAATGGATGAATATCTAATTTCACGGCCTCTAGTTTCTCCATTTTAATTATTACTAGAGATAAATCTTTCTCCCCACACTGTCCTGAAGCCATTCTTTTTAAGAACATAAAGGCCTCCACAATCCAGCTGCTACTCAAGCCCTTGTATCACTCAACTTTTTACCAATATTTGGTGCAGCTCATAACTCAATTTTGCTCAAAGCATATTTTTTTCTACTCCTCGAGATATTTCCTAACTCATAAGTAACCTACAGTTTACTTAAAATAAGGAATCCAAGTTCATTTGTTGATATTTGTCTGCTGACATCTTTTTAGCCTCATTCCTCCCTTTTTCCCATCAGCTCCACATCTGAAAAACTTACAGAAAAGTCTGAATGCTCCCTCCTTTGGTGACAGCAGGAGTTTAAACTACACATGAGACCTCATTTCGACCCTCCAGCCGTAATAAACACTCCAAGCCAGTCATTTTCTTCCTTGCTTTCTCAAGCCACTTTGACTCAGCTCTTGGGAAGACTTCCTGCTGTCCCCATAAAGTTGTATATAAGTAAGAAATATTTTCATACACTTTTGGTGTGTACGTAGCATCATCAGTCTCCACATCTGAGCCAAACTTCTCAGCATTTCAATCTTTTCTTAACAGTGCTCAGTGAGAAAATCTATTATTTATTTTCATCAACCCTCACTCTTGAAATGATTGAATCTAGTTGTATAACTTCAGATATTATCTATATGCTGACAGTTCCCAAGAATATTATCTATACCAGTCTTTCCTTTGAATTCCCAGTGTCTACTTCCATTACTTATTGAGTATCTCTACTCAGATGTCTAACAACCATTTCAAACCTAAGATTTAATCAAAGCTTACTCAAAACCATGTATGTTCAGTGTGTGTTAGTTGCTCAGTCGTGTCTGAGTCTTTGTGACCCCATGGACTGTATCCTACAAGGCTCCTCTGTCCATGGAGTTCTCCAGGCAAGATCCCCCCTCTTTCTCCAGGGGATCTTCCCAGCCCAGGGATTGAACCCATGTGTCCTGCACATTTCTTGCATTGCAGGTGGATTCTTTACCACTGAGGCACCCGGGGGAACATTCAGTATTGAGCACATGATCACCCCAAACCTTTTCCTTCACAGCTTTTCTATCTATATAGTTACTTGGTTAAAAAATCTTAAAATCATTCTTGACTTCTGTCCTTTATGAATATGTATATAAATCTTATTTGTTTCACTCTCTAAATATATGCAAAATCTTACCTCTTTACACTGCTACTACCACCAAGACTATTGTGCACACTACTATCACTTTCAAACCAGGATTTGTGAAACAATCTATAAACTGACATTCCGTCTTCAGCCCTTGTCCCACACTCTTCAAGCTCTTCTGAACACAGCACCTAAAGTGATCCTGTTAAAATGTAAATTAGACCGCTCCGCTCCTCTGCTCAGTCCCGTGCAGTGGCTCCTTGGCTCACTTGGAGTCTCGAGAGGCCTAGGGCCATAAACTCTTGGTTTACTTACTGAGGCAACTCCTATAGCGGCACGCTCACAGCCAGGTGCCTCAGTCTGAGGCAACTCAGAATTGCATAGACAAATCAGTGTGGTCTGGAACCCGTGATTTTCTGACATTATCTCGTTACTTTCCCAGTAATTTGCTCTATACCAGCCTATTCCAGAAAGGTGGCCACCTTTCCACCCCTCAAACACAGCAGGCATGTGTCTCTCATAGACCTTTGCATGTGCCGTTTCCTGTGTCTGGAATGAAATCCTTTCATGTATCTTTACTGCTGGCTCCCTCTATGCTGTATAAAGTCATTGTTCAACTCTCTCGCAGTGAGGTATTCTCATCAATGACATTTTCTGTCTTCACTTTTCCCTGCTGTACTTATGAAATCAACAGCGAGTGTATTGTTTTATATTTTGTTTCATAATCTCTCATTGTTAGAATATAAACTTCATGGTCCTTGGAGGAGGGCACGGCAATTCACTCCAGTATTCTTGCTTGGAGAATCCCACGGATAGAGGAGCTGAGCAGGCTGCAGTCCATAGGATCGCACAGAGTTGGACACAGCTGAAGTGATTTAGCACGCACACAGGCTTCATGATAGCACAAATTTTTCTGTTTATTTCATTGCTAGAGTAGTATTTCATACATAATATATATTGAATAATAATTTGTTGAAATAGTAACTAAAAATAAAAATTAGGTTTATATGGTATAGTGTTGGTAAATTACTTTATTTCTACTAGGGTCCCTTATGGTCACACTATAATTCAATCAATATAATTTACAGCCCATAACTAATTGACTTTTCTCTAAGTTCTGTAATGGGGATAATAATAGAACATGTTACTAGGCTTGAGGATAAGAAATAACCTGTATGACTTATTTAACCAATGCTGAAATATACAGGTTATGTTTCAACCAAATTCTAGAATAGCTTAGAGTATTGTGTCTTTCTCTTAATTTTTGCTATTACCTAAAAATATTTTCTTAAGAGCCAAGATCAATAAATGAACAATGGGTAGTAGAGTACCTATTGTGGATAACTCTATCTGACCCCATCTTTCCTGGGGGCTGAAAAAAGGACTAACTTGGATTGGGTTATGATCAGATTCAGAGTCTTAGAGAGAAAAGTTCACCATGTAGATTGCAGAAAATGTAAAAAGGTGGGGTGGGTTAATATAACTGAGAGCTAAGTACGCAACTGCAGTCCAATGAGCAGAACAGTGATGGCATCGCAGACAGGTGGCCCAAAGCATAGATTAAACTGAGCATAGACAATAAGGATTGCTAGAACGAAGTGAACAGAAACAATGACCTTAGCCAGTCAGGGAGAGCTGATGAACCAATACAATTTCCTGGAATAAACCTTGTTGTCTACAGTTGATTTTTGTGTATATTATGGGGTGGGACAAATAAATATTCTGACTTTGAAGAGATTATAATCTAATTTAAAAAAGAGACTAAAATATGTAAAACATTTTAAGTCATGATAGTTGAAATGTAAAGTCAAAGCACATATAAAATAAAGTTTTCAAATCTAACTGAACATATGAAACAACTAGATTCTGTTTAAACATTTTAAAGTATGCAGTACATTTGAGTCATTTAGACCACCTCCATTCAATATTATGTCTCTTTGTTTAAAACTAAAGAAAAAAATCAGAGAATTATCTTTAGCTCTCCCTCTTTACTATAAGACTGTCTATAAAAATAACTAATTATGAATAAGGTTTATTTTTACCTAGGAATATTATTACAAAGAGATTGCTTAAGCCTGAATGGTCTATCCAGATATTATGGTATTAATATTTTTATATTGAAATTATACCATATGCAAAATAAATGATTTGCTCTAATTTATAAAAATTGGGTTTGATGCTAATAGATTATGTAGTTTAAAAAGAATCTCTTGGAAAGAGACATTTAATTTACATTTTAATGCATCAGTCTGCTTCTATCCAAGGTGGTCAAAACTTCTCTTTCAAGAAAAGCAGGTTAAGTGTATTAATGGTCAGACTGTTAAGCACATCATTTAATATTGTTCACTAACATTTATTGATTCTTGAAAGAGACTTGCTAGTAAAGCCTCATTCCTGTACTGCTAAGATTAGGTTTATCCTGTATTAATTCTTTAGTTTGATCATTTAAATTTCTCCCAAGTTTGAGTTTTACATTTTAATTTATTCTTAGGCCTATGACAATGCAACTAAAAGTTTAAGACTTGCTCACTGGAATGATTTAGCCTTGATTTTAATAAGCTTTGACAAATTGGCAACTTTAAAGAACACAAGCAAAGCAGTATTTTTCAAGAATTTTGTACATAAGCACAAAAGATTATAAATGTTACAAACAATGGAATGTGATTGTTCATGGAGAAAGAAAACTTCCTTTTACAAATTACAATGCATTTATTCTTTCCAAGTAAGAAACTTCACAATAGTTTTGATTAAAAAAAAAAAACAGAGTGGATAAAGATGTATAAAATGAGTCAATCAAATTAAAAGCCAACTAAAATTTTCTTATTTTAATATTGTCCCTGGGCTTACCCATGAAAGGAAAACTATCCAAAGGTTGTACACCATAACAACAGAAGTTAAAGATATATATATAATTACTCAAAATTAAGTATCTTCTCTCACAGAATTTCTTTGTGATTATATAGTTTCATTTTTATAAGCATCATGGCCTCACTTGATGTCAAGTATCCAGTTTAAGTGCTCCTAAAGTATTTTTGGTATAGAATGGAAGGAGTAATTAAGAATATAATAATATAATCAATTAAAAATCATTTTTCTAAGAAGTCATTGAGTTTTTGGCCATAGATACAGCACCTTTTTGCTATTTTGAAATCCTTCAGGTATTTCCTATCTCCCTCATTTCATATGAATATTTCTCAAATTTCTATGGTTTTAGGATCTTATTGCATTTCTCAGAAAATATTTTACTTTATTTTAATAGGAGCCTGTACAAATATTTAGGCTTCCCTGGTGGCTCAATGGTAAAGAATCTGCTTGCAATACAGGAGACATGGATTCAGTCCCTGGGTCAGCAAGATCCCCTGGAGAAGGAAATGGCAACCCACTCCAGTATTTTTGCCTGGGAAATCCTATGGACAGAGGAGCCTGGTCTATGAAGTCTCAAAAGAGTCGACACAATTTTGCAACTAAACAACAACAACCTACAAGTACTCATGGGCCCTTTTTATCTAGTTACTTATAAAAAAAATTAAGATGAAATAACATTTGAATGCTGAGACTGAATTTCCCTAAGTAACTGTGTAGCTGGGGTAACTGACATGAGGTTGTCAACATATTTACAATAACTATGTATTAGAGCTGTGCCTTGAGCTTTTATTTATTAACATTATAATAATAAAACAAAGATCATACTAGTCCATGAATTGGCCAAAAGACAATAAATTTAATCCAAAGTAATAATTTAATCAACCACTGGTTTTGAATAAAAAAAAAGAATTGCCTACCTAAGGATCACACATTCTAGAGAACATATAAAATATTGAACAATAAATATAACCCATGAATTTTGCACATTTATTATGCATAGATATTATATACCCCTAGAACTTCTGATTTTGTTTTTTATGGATACTATACTATAGTAATGACTAAGTGGCAATGCTTGGCATTCCTTTAAGGGTTACTGGGAGAACTTTTTGAAGCAGTATGTGGTACTTTTTGTTTTGGGTTTTCTTTTAGAAGCACCATGACTGAGAACAGTGCTAGCAAACAACCTCATGAATAGCATGTCTAGCCAGGGCCTATTTCATTTATAGCTCTGAGCAAGTTATTTAAATACCTTTAAAATGATACTAGCGTTTGTCAGCCAGCTAACTTGTAGTATTATGAAAGCTTACTAATAAATAATATCATTATGTTCTCTCAGTGTATGAAATATTTTATTTTTCTAATATATTATTTTCAAAGCTGAAAAAGATTCCCATATCTCATTTTGTGAAGACAGTAATGTTCTTCCTTCTGAAAGATATTTGAGCTGTAAATCCTAAATATACCTATTCAAATAACCCTTAAGTAACTATTCATTCTCTTTTTAATGGCAAATCTCTGACACATATGTACCTGGGTCTCATCCTAGACAGTGTTATCAATGATCACTGAATTTCCCCAGGTTTAGTCACTATCTTCCCTTGCAGCAACCCTTAAAAAAGGCTTTATATATTGTTTTTTCTCCACTCCTTCTGTCCTCTCTTACTCTGTCTTCTTATTTCTCTCACTCTTTCCTGCCCCTCTGTAAATTCCCAGTACTGTTTCTGGTGCTGTTATATAGCAATGAATAAGACAAAGCCATTGCCTTCATCATGATGGAATACTAAAATCATAACAAAGTGTGCAAATATGTGAATTATAAACTTACAGATATCAAAAAAGTTTGTGAATTCAATAAAGCAGGCAAATTGATAAGCAGTGATTCCATAAAGGAGTGCAGGATGAAGTGGTTATTTTCATGAACACATTTAAGGAAATTTTCTTTGTCAGGAGGTGACATTAGATTGAAATGACAAACATAAATGATATAAACAAGGAAAGACATGAACACAGCAAGAGTAGACAACTTTTTTTAGAAAGAGCTCATTTCAATTAAAAATGCTCTGAAAGATAAGCTATGAGCAGCGTTCGTTCCAATGATGCAAAGATAATTATTAGAAAACCCACTAATATAAATGGGTGTTACAAATGTAAATAGCTCAAAAACTAAAAAAAAGTTATATGACCATTTCAGTATATGCCCAAAGGGTATATGACAAAATTTTTAAAATCATTCCTGATTTTTAACCTTTAGCAAAATAGCAGTAGATAACCATTTCCTTAATGTAACTGAAAAATGCAAACACTTTATACCAGTCTATAATAGTCTAATGTTTCACTGAAAACATTATTGAAACACTGAAACAAAGAAACATTAAAATTATCTCTGTTGAACTCTACAGGGAAGGAAAAATATGCACCATAATTTTTTTTTAATATTGATCTAAAGGTACTAGCCAATGCAAGGGGAAAAAAAAGTTTTTAAACAAAAACAGACAACAAAAAACAGCTTTCACTGGAGCAGGAAAAATTGTATTCATAAGAGTGTGGGTTGAATAGGTAACAAATGAGGATGAAGAAGACTTATAAAACGGGATTGGCCATTGTTAGCACCAAGCCATTAGTCTAAGTGTATTCGAAATGTGACTAAGAACCACTGGGAATCTCAAATACATGTCATGAACCATTCTGATTATTAGTATCAAAAAAGTTTTCCTAATAGTTTTCCTCCTCTGTTCTAATTTGTGCACAAGAAAGTTCAGGACAGCGTTTTGTTATTGTTTTTGTTGTTCATCATATTTCTACTTTGATTCGTGGAAACGTTTATCTGCAGACAGCTTCTATCTTTCCTTCTTGGAAGGTGAAGATACTGAATAATAATAAAAATATCCAGAATTGAGAAAGAACTTTGAGACCAAGAAAGCAGACAACTCCATAAAGTACATTTATGAGGTTTATTGTGGGTAGCTTATACACATGCAGTCTTGGGCAAAGACAATCAAAAGATATTCACAACTGTAGTGTATACCAGCAAAAGGGGAAAGGGATATTTAAAGGAGCCAAAGCTAAAAACAGAATCTGACTACCAAGTTGAGAGGCTTAGTGGTAAAAATTCTGCCTGCCAATGCAGGAGACCCGAGTTCAGTCACTGAATCAGGAAGATCCTCTGGAGAAGGACATGGCAACCCATTCCAGTATTCTTACTTGGAAAATCCCATGGACAGAGGAGTCTGGTAGACTATAGCCCATGAAGTTGCAAAGAGTTGGACATGACTTGGCAACTAAACAACGGCAACCAAGTGAGAAGCACAAACATGCTAATAGAAACTGGGAGGTTTTTCTCTTCCTGGAACTCTCTTGACCACTTACAGAGACATTTATAGAAAATGTGTTTCCATTAGACTAAGAGTAAGGATCTGATTTCAACACAGTAAGGAGAATGAAACAAAATAATGGTAAATATATATTAATATATATGAGTATGATATATATTAAAATATCTATACTACTATAGTAACTTTTTTATTAAAACTTCTGATTATAAAAGGATTGTGTATTTATTTTGTAAAATTATAAAATATGAAAATTTTACAAAGTATGTAAAAAAAAAATTGTAAAAGTATGAAAAAGAAAATGCTAGTACTCCTACTAGCAAAAGTGAATGGATGTTATCATTTTGTAAATATTTATGTATATGTGTACATGTATTTGGTGATTATGTGTTCCCACCATTTGAGGAATTGACTTTGTCCTTAATTTATTTTGAGCATTTTTCACATCTTATGTACCTTTCAATAATATGATTTATCTTTCAATAGTATGATTTATAGTCTGTATCATGGTTTAATGTTATATTGTAGCTCTATTTGTATTCTGTTTGCTAAAAGATACATTTTGTTGCTCTTTTATTTTCTGTTAAGAATTTGCTTATATAAACAGAATTATAACTAGATATGACCCATGTTAATATCATTATTTTAAATAAGTAAATTTCTACAATAATTATTTTGCATATTTGGATAAAGTTTTATCATCGTGCTAAAGTAATATCATCTGTTTCTCTCTGTGTTTTACTAGTTACCTGGAACATTACTGGTTGTTTTAGTATGCAAGGATCCATTTCTCGGATTCTAGGATTTAATTTATCTTTGTTATGTGGTGTGTCTTTGAGTGCTGATTTTTTTCCTAAGAAATATATATGAATAGCACATTTTACAAGACATGCTTACCTAAGAACAACTTAAATTTTACCTTTATTTAGTTTTTGCGTTTCTACATCAAAATCAAATCGGCTTGTCTAGGAATCTTATATAACAGCCTTCATTGTCTTTTGGCATTCTTATTTCAAGGAGTTTGAAATTGGCTAGATATTTTCCCCTTTCATAGATTCTATTTTGTTTTTACAAAGAGATTAATTAATTAATCAATTACTTAGAGATTAATTTTGAACTCATTTAAGAGTACAACACTTCCAAAAAGGTATACCTAAAATCTGTTATTTTTTAATTAATGTTGCTTAATCCTCTGTGAACTCTCCCAATGTGCAAATTCAAGTCTTTATCGCAGGGAGATTTTAAAAGTTATTATCAGTCCACTAGTGTATAATGTGTCAGTATTGTCCCCTCCTTTCGGGCTGAGTCATGTTAATGAGTATTGCTTTCTTTCCCCCTCTGACTTCTAAGATAATTTCACAATAGTGTTATTTATTTTTTAAGTTTCATTTTACTAAATGTCAAATCTGATGATATAATCTCATTTGTGGTTTTTATTTAAGTAGTCGTATGATGTCTCTTCTATTTCCTAATTAGAAAATCATCAGTCTTGCATAAAAATTATTAAAATATTTTCTAAAAGTGGTTTCCTATTGTAATACTGCTTACAATTGTCTTTCAGAGTAGTTTCCTTCTTTTAAAATGTTGTATTTTTCATATAGCTCTTTTTTCTTATTACTTATTTTATTTTAGTTTCCTGGTATTCATATTTGAAATTAAATCTGTTGTATCTTTCAGATCCAGATGAATGAAGAGGAAAAATGTTAGATTTTCTATAGCACACTTATCTGCTTCGTAGACCCAATAGCTTGAGGAGAAAGGTAAGGTAGCTGAAACTCAATTTAATTTGAATAGAAAGTGTCTTCTCTTTTAGGTTTCCCCCCCACTGTGTTTGGCATGGTTTTCTTGCTTTGGTAGATGATTGTTTGCACTGTTTATGGGGCATGGTAGTTAGCCTTAAAAAAACATCTTTAGCAGAACCTATAGTTGTCTCTGAAGATTATAAACCAGTAGCAATTGCAGGTTAAGATTATCTAAGGACTGTAAACTCTTGTGTCTGAGTCTCTTGCTAGGGTTACTGATGAATATATATGTTCCTTTTGATTTTGTTTTCATTCATTTCTCTTAATTTGATTCAATAGTGCTTCTGTCTTAATGCCTCTAAGCGAGAGGATTTTAGTGGTGTTCTGCTAAGTTCACTTCATTTATTGCTTAAGGTGTCTATTACTTCCCACAAGGGGTCATTGCTGTATGTCCAAAATGTTCTACATCTGACACCATTCATTTTATGTCTAACAGAAATTCCTTGAGTATACTAAATTATTGGGTCCATATTTTCTCAGTTTTAAGAACTCGAACTACATCCCATGCACACAACATTGGAATAGGAATCAAAGAGATTTTTTTTTAATTGCTAATTCTTCTAGAAGATACCAATTTAATTTAAAAGCAGAGGAACCTCTCCAAAGTCTGCTTCATATCCCCTGTTTCCTATGCACATTTATCATGCCTCTTAACAAATATAAAGTTTATTTTTTTTTAATCTAATTACATTATGTTCTTTGAAGAAAAATCACTACGTGCTTACTATTTGCACAGCTTTCTGGTTAATAATGCACATGGTTCTGTGTGGATTTGTGGGGTAGGGCAGAAGATATAAAATGTTCTAAGCAATAAACACAGTGAATACTGGTAGCCTACAGAGAATGGTGTCAGATTCATGATCTCCGAAGATTTAGCTTCGGCACCAGGGACCAGGCTTGATCACTCCAGAGCTTTTATGTAGCAGAGTTTTACTAAAGTGAAAAAGGGACAGAGAAAACTTCTGACAGAGACATCAGAAGGGGGATGGAGAGCGCCCCCTGCATTTTAGCAAGCTGTTTCATGTCTGTTAGAAAGCTATTGAGCAGATAAGAGAGACACCTCAAGGCTGAGGGAGTTTCACCGGGCCCCTCTCCTACATGTGCATTGTTGAGATAGGATGGCATGATGTGTGTCATCCCCCAGCCATAAAACAATTGATATGAATACTGGTTTGTTGACTTATTATCAGCTCAAGGTTTGAGAAAAGGAAAAACGTTAGTCTTAGGTGGACCCATTTTGAAGAAAGGCAAATCCCAAAGGAAATACCTAGTTTCATTAACATAGCTTAAAAAAAAAATATTCCATAAGAAAAACGCATTGGTTAGCTCAAGGTTTAAGAAAACTTAACTTCAGGTGGAACCAGATGTCGTCATAGCAACACAGAATTTTAAGAGACACTTGCAGTCTATTTCCTCCATTTGGAGACCCCTGGCCTTCCTGCATGTTACCCTTTCAGTACCAAAGGTGCTTGAAGGAGGGAAGAATGATTATTGAACAGGTTTATTCAGAGAAAGCAGTAGAATTCTGACTAGGACTTGAAGGGTGGGTTTGTAGAGTCAAGCAGCAGTTAATTCAGATGAGGAGAAAAGAATTCAGAATTTGAGAGATGTGTTAGAGAGATTAAATGTACTGCCATGAGTCTGTTTATTAGAATTGTTCATCATAATTTCTACTAGAACTTTTGCATATTTGCAGTTGAAACTTCAGTTTGTTATTACTTTTTAGGGCAAATTCTATCTTTGAATAAATATTTCTTGAATCATTCTCCTTTAATGAGTTTATGATGAAATCACAATTTCAGCAACTTGAAGGTTTTGCAGATACTGGCTTACAATGTTTTTATTAAAAATGTTTCTCTTCTCCAACTATTTTAGGAAAGAATTTGATCAAACAGGAAATAGTAAGTTGATCTTAGTGAACTTTTGTCAACAAAGTTTCACCAAAATTTTCACTCTGTACAAAATGAATCTAACAATCTGAATAACTCTAATAACAAAAGTATTTTTCTTCCTTGTACTTACTGTTTGTTTCCGCAGCATTACACTAGTGGATTGAAAAAGAAAACATTTATTACGTGAAAGTCCAATGATGTATAAGTGCATAGAGCAGTATTGACTACTGACCCTACTTTCTTAGTATTTAGTTTTCTCTACTACCAATAAAGTTGACATTTTTCAGTTTACAATAACATAAAGAAAAACATTTTGCTCACAAAGATTATATTAATCATTCAATTTTTGTCTGGTTTTGGATAATCAGAACCCTGTAACACCCTTTTTTTTTTTTTTGTGGTACTGGGTCTTTGTTGCTATGAGGGCTTTTCTCTAGTTGCAGCTAGCTGGGGTGGCCCTTTATTGCAGTGAACAGGCTTCTTATTGAGAGGCTTCTCTTATCGTGGAGCATGGACCCTAGGGGGCATGGGCTTCAGTAGCTGGGCTCCTGGGCTCTAGAGCACAGGCTCAATAGCTGTGGAGCACTGCCCTAGCCACTTTGTGGCTTGTGGAATCCTCTTGGCCCAGGGATTGAACCTGTGTCTCTTGCCTTGGCAGGCGGACTTCTCACTACTGAGCCACCAGAGAACCCTACACTGTGACATCTTGAACAGATACAGGAAAAACTTGGAATCACTGAGTTTTATTATCAGAATATTTTCAGTACTGGACTGAGAGATACATAGCATTATTATGCATATTCAAAAATATGACATTCTAAAAAAATGTCATTAGAACACAGTGTTTACACTTGATAGAGTAATTATGACAAGGCTTATTTTCATTTGCTCACTAATAAACCTTTCATATGTGTGTATGATCACTTTAGTCTGAAACAAAAGTGTTCACTCAAAAAAGATCTGTGTTTTCATTCTTGCATGGTTATACATTGTTAAACCCTAAGACAGTTTAACACTAAAAGCATTGAATTTAAATTTGGATAAATGCATGTCCAGATAGAGCTCAAATACTGAGAAATTGTATGATTACATGACAAATGTATAACAAAATGTATGATGGGTAAGTTATTTAAATCTCCGTGACTTCAAGCACATTTCAGTTTTCTTATCTGGAAGTGAAAATAAAATAATAACTAATTTTAAGGGTTGTAGAAACTAAGTAAAGTATTTTGAATAGAGTTTCCAGAAAATATTAGAAAGTTAAATATAATAGCAGTCATTATATACATTTCGCTGGTGACAATATACATCTTCAATTGACTTTCTGATTGTAGTGTTGTGTTTGTGTGTGTGAAAATATATATAGATATATATTTATATTTACTTATTTGTTTAGAGAGAGAGCCTTGGATTGCAATTAACTGATTAAATGTATATAATTTTCTCTTCTCCTATGAATATTCAATGAAATGACAGAACAACAACAAGAGTAAAACCTTAATATGCTCAGTACCAAAATCTATTATTTTTTTTAAACTGAAATATTAACTGAAGACATATTAGTTTTAGGTGTACAACATAGGAATTTGATATTTTTATAGATTACACACCACACAAATCTACTATAATATTATTGATGATATTACTTGTGCTGTAAATTGCATCCCTATGACTTATTTATAACTGGAAGTTTGTACTTCTTAATCCACTTCATCTATTTAATTAATCCCCCTGCCCCCTGACCTTTAGCAACTAGTAGCTTATTCTCTGTATCTATGAATCTTTCTGTTTTGTCATACCTGTTAATTTTTTGTTTGTTTTTTAGATTCTATGTGTAAAGGAAAATATGAAGTATTTGTCTCTCTCTCGCCTGGGAAATTCCATGGACAGAGAAGCCTGGTGGGCTACAGTCTATGGGGTCACAAAAAGTCAGAGGCACCTGAACATGCACACAGAGACTTATTTTCATGTAGCATAATACCCCCTAGACCAACACATGTTGTTGCAAATGGCAAGCTTTCATCCTTTTTATGGCTGAGTAATATTCAATTGTACATATATACCACATCTTCTTCATCCATTCACCTATTGATGGGCACTTAGCAGCTTCCATATCTTGGTTATTGCAAATAATGCTGCAATGAACATTAGGGTGTATACACTTTCTAATTAGCAACTTCGTTTTTCTTAAATAAGTACCCTTCTAGCTACATCATATGGTAGCTGTATTATTAAATTTGAGGGCTATCTATAGTGTTCTAATGAGGGTCAATGTGTTTAAGCATTATGCCCATGTAACACATGTCTAACTGGTAGACTTGAGATGTATGCCTGTCTGTGTCATCATACTGAATCCTTCCTGACTTCAGTGTTCATCTATTAAATGGTAAGAATTGATACTCCTAATAATATCCCAGAGGTGGCTTCTCATTTTCTAGGACTTAGTATAGTAGTTTATCAGTTGAGATTGACCTACTTTGGAAAGTTAAAAAAAAAAAAGACATCGTTTATTTTAATTTAGTTGTTTTTGCTTTTTATGAAAATAGGATTACTTCAAGGAGAGTAGTGGGGCCTTGATTATGGTAGTACTATATGTTTTCCCTCTTGCCTTGTAACATTTAATATATCCTCAGTTCAATTCAGTTTAGTCACTCAGTTGTGTCTGAGTCTTTGTTGCCCTGTGGACCCAGCATATCAGACTTCCCTGTTTATCACCAACTCCTGGAGCTTGCTCAAACTCATGTCTATTGAGTCGGTGATACCATCCAACAATCTCATCCTGTCATCCCCTTCTTATCCTGCCTTCAATCTTTCTCAGCATCAGGGTCTTTTCCAATGAGTCAGTTCTTCGCATCAAGTGGCCAAAGTATTGGAGCTTCAGCTTCAGCATCAGTCCTTCCAAAGAATATTCAGGACTGATTTCCTTTAGAATTGATTGGTTGATCTCCTTGCAGTCCAAGGGACTCTCGAGAGTCTTCTCCAACACCACAGTTCAAAAGCATCAATTCTTTGGTGCTCAGCTTTCTTTACGTTCCAGCTCTCACATCCATACATGAGTACTGGAGAAACCATAACTTTGACTAGTTGGACCTTTGTCTGCAAAGTAATGTCTCTGCTTTTTAATATGCGTAGCATACCTAGTTTCTGTTTTTCACATTTCTCTATCAACAATAATTTCTTAATTAATGGAAAATTCTAATTTCGTAGGTAAGAGGCTGACTGAATAATTTCAATTATTGCTAAACTACTCTCTGATCATGTTCTAATATTTTCACTATCCCGCTTTACATCTACTCCTTTCAGTACACCTATTTGTCTAATTGTCAGCCCTCATGAATTTCACTTACCCATTTTTGCCAAAGTAGTGTTGACACATAAATTAGCAAATTCTCTTCATTAACTTTCACTGTGTAAATATGTAAGCAAGTAACATCATTATAAGGTACTTTAAGTTCTTTAAAAGTAATGAAATATTTTTTACCAAAACAATCTTGAGAAAAAAAAGAACAAAGCTGGAGGTATCACACTCCCTGACTCCAGACTATACTACAAAACTACAGTATCAAAACAGCATAATACTGGCAGAAAAACAGACACCTATATCTATGAACATGAATAGAGACAAAATAGAGAGCCCAGAAATAAACCAAGGTATTTGTGGTCAATTACTCTAAAACAGAGGAGTCAAGAATATGCAATGGTGAAAAGATAGTTTTTATGTGGCACTGGACAGTTACATGTAAAAGAATGAAATTAGGACATTTTCTCACACCACAAATAAAAATAAATTCCAAATAGGTGATGACCTAGATGTAAGACCTGAAACCATAAAACTCCTAGAAGAACACATAGGCAGAATACTCTTGACATAAACTGCACTAATTTTTTTTTTGATCTGTCTCCTAAGACAAAAGAATCAAAAGCAAAAATAAGCAAAGGGAGCCTAATTAAACTTAAAATCTTCTGCACACCAAAGGAAACAATCAACAATGACAATAAAAAAACCACCTACTAAGTGGGAAAAAAGTATTTGCAAATGATATGATAAGGAGTTAATATCCAAAATATATGAATAACTCATACAACTCAGTAGTAAAAAAACACATAACCTGATTAAAAAATGGACAAAAGACTTGAACAGACTTTTTTTTTTCTGAAGAACATATATGAGTGGTCAATAATCACATGAAAGCATGCTCAACATCTCTAATCACCAGAGAAATGCAAATCCTCAAATCACAATGAGATATCACCTCACGCCTATCAGAATGACTATCATCAAAAATTCTACAAATAATAAATGTTGACAAGAGTGTGAAGAAAAGGAAACCTTAGTACACTGTTAGTGGGACTGTTAATTGGTTTATCTACTATGGAAAACTATAAGTAGGATACTCAAATGATTAAAAATAAAACTATGATAAGATCCAGCAATTTCACTCCTGGATATGAATACCAAGAAAATGAAAACACTACTTGGACAAGATACATGCACCCCAATGGGCATACAATAACCAAGACTGAAAGCAACATAAGTATCCAACAAAGACAATGTATGGATAAAGAAGATATGGTAGGGGTGTGTGTGTGTGTGTGTGTGTGTGTGTGTGTGTGTGTGTGTGTGTATATATATATATGCAATGGAATATTACTCAACCAAAAAAAGACTGAAATTTTGCCATTTGCAACAATGTGAATGAACCTAGAAGCTATTATTCTCAGTGAAATAAATCAAACAGAAAAAGACAAATACTGTATGTTATCACTTACATGTGTAATCTAAAAAAATAAAATGAATGAATTTAGTATACAGAAACAGACTTGCAAGTATAGAGAACACACTGGTGGTTACCAGTGGGTGGTGAGGGGGAGAGTCCCAGTAGGGGTAGGGTATTGAGGGGCTTCCCTGGTGGCTCAGAGTAAAGAATCTGCCTGCAGTGCAGAAGACATGGGTTCGATCTCTGGGTTGGGAAGGTCCCCTGGAGGAGGGCACGGCAACCCATTCCAGTATTCATGCCTGGAGAATCCCATAGACAGGGGGGCCTGGCATGCTACAGTCCATGGGGTTGCAAAGAGTCAAACACGACTGAAGTGACTCAGCATGCACAGAGGGGATTGAGAGATACAAAACACTATAAAATGGGTAGTATATATGGATGTACTTCACAGCACAGGGAAATATAGCCATTCTTTTGTAGTGACATTAAGTGGAATATAAAGTTATTGAGTCATTATGTTGTACACATAAAACTAATATGAGTCAATTATGTTTCCCTTTAAAAAATTCTTTTTTAGCTTTCTACTAGTTCTTACGTATTAAGACTCATTTCTTTCAATATTATTTTGTAGCAGAGAGAAAAATAATTTCTCAGTCTTTCAGTATTTCCATGTGCTTCCCTATTTTTCCCATATCCCTTTGAAACTAAGTTGATGTTTCGTGACTAATTCTACTCAGTGAACTTAGAGCATAAACAACGTGTTTCACTCAATGAGAGACTATTAAGAAATGTGTTCTCTCCACCACTTTATTCTCAGCTCACAGCAATGTTAGAAGCCAGGTGTTCCAGAGAGTATAAGTATAAAGTGAAGGAAGGTCATTGGACGTCCATTTTACTTGAATGAGCAATAAATGTCTATAGGATTAAACTAGTGGTATTTGGGAACTAATTTGTTACAGCTGCATGGCCTAACCTATTCTGTATAATACACCAGTATGCAGTCTCCATATATGTGACTGTGCCCTCTTCCAAGATCTTGACTATAAACTCTTTTGTTGATATATAATTTTAATTATAATGATTTTCTCAAGATGTCTAAATAAGCTTAACTCTATATCAGTTCATAAAATTTCAAAACAACAGTAAAAATAGAAATAAAGTATTCTAGTATACATTTATAATAAATTCATGACATTATGAATGATTAAACTACAAAAAATAAATTGTAGCAAAGCAATTAGAGACACAGAACACCTCTTCCCACATATACAGACAAACTTCATGCACTTGTCCTATCCATACATCTGTATATACATTTCTACATGTCTATCTATGACAGGAAAGATATGGCAGTCTATAAATCAGTATAATAAAATAGTAGTGTGTAATAAAACACAGATAATACTTTCAGACTTCATGAAAACAGAGACTATTGTAGCACATTCATCTGCAATTGTTTTAATTACTGTTATTTTTATTTTGTTTTTTACCACATAACTGACCCTCTATTACTACGTATGGAGTATGCTTTCAGGCATAGAGTATATTTAATTTCTTATATCAGTGAATACTTGAGACGCTAAAGTAAAAAAAACAATTACATACACTCCAAATTCTCCTAGTTCTGGCCCTCTACCACTCTGCAAAATGCCTAAACCCACTCTTAAGTATTCCAGGAATATAAAAGCCATTTCATAAATGTATACTCAAGTGCTCTTTTGCCAGAGGCCATCACAAATGGCTTATTAGGTATACAGAATCAGATTGCCTGGGTTTTATTTCAGCTCTATAGCTTATTAGTGAGGGCCTGGGCCTCAGGCTATTCATTGGTAAAATGAGGATATTAATAGTATCAACCTCATATCACTGTTACAAGAATTAATGTTAATTTTTTGTAAAGTCCTTAGAACAATACCTGGCACATGACAAGTACTATGTTTGTGTTTTTTTAACTTAATAAAAATATAAATGCTTAACATTTTTATAAGATGATACTAGGCATATTGAGATTATATCATTCATTTCAGTTCATTCGCTCATCTGTGTTCAACTCACTGTAACCTAACGGACTATAACACACCAGGCTTCCCTGTCCTTCACCTGGAGCTTGCTCAAACTCATGTCCATTGAGTCGGTGATGCCATCCAACAATCTCATCCTCTATAATCCTCTTCTCCTCCTGCTCTCGATCTTTCCCATCATCAGAGTCTTTTCACATGAGTTGGCTCTTCTCATCAGGTGGCCAAAGTATTAGAGTTTCAGCTGCAGCATCAGTCCTTCCAATGAATATTCAGGACTGATTTCCTTTAGGATTGACTGGTTTGATCTCCTTGCAGTCAAAGGGACTCTCAAGAGTCTTCTCCAACACCACAGTTCAAAAGCATCAATTCTTTGGTGCTCAGCCTTCTTATATCATTGTTAACATATAAATGAGTTTCTGATTATCTAATATACTTATGTTAGCTGAAATATGCTCTTTAAATCACAAGGAAGAGGATTAAATTTCCTCAAAGGCTTTACCCCAACATAGGATCAAAATACATACTACCCCCAAATTTTTTGATATGGAAACAATAGTTCTTCCTGCTGGTTGGACGCTAGGGTTATCAGTCTTGCATCCATCACTGTCACTGATCTCTTATCCCCACCAGCAGTTCTAGCCTGACATTAGACACCAAGATTATTCTTGCATTAATTTTTGTATGGCTTTGTTTCTTGACCAGTTTTCATTGGTCCAGCCAGTCCTTATCATCATGAATCATTTTTGTATCTCTTCCTTTCTCCCTCTCTTTCTTTCTTTCTTACCATGATACCTATCTTTCCTTCTGAGCTTTCCTATTGCAGCTCTTTGTCACTTTTCTAGGCTTTTGGTGAGAGGATTTAACCTCTGAATTTTCACTTACTTTCATATCTTTTTGAGTAAAAGAAAAAAGATGTAAAACCAAGTAGTGTTCTGATTGTATATATTTTATTTTACTCATCAGTTCAAATCTCAGTATGTTGCTTCTGTGCAAGAATCTTCTATTGCTTTTACTTTCTATTCTGAAATGGAGTGATCCCTAAAAGCAGCTAATTTTCCTGCAGAAGCTCTAGGACGCTAGTGCCATTCTTTCTTCCTGATTCATAGTCTGTATTGTTTGAAAGAAAGCAGAGCTGACCTGAGACTTTCTTTGAAGCTATATTGTATGCCGACTTGAATATCTGAATCAAATGAATGACAAAAGGATAAATACATGTATAGATTAACATAAGTAACATGTTTCTCTGTAAAAGTATTTGAAATACTTTTTGAAATAAGTAGAATATAGCACATGAAACAAAAGTGTAAATATTAACAAAGGTCAATAAAGTCTGTAACACAGTGAGCACATAAAGATGAGTATAAACATGGATACAATTTTAATTTTTATCTGTCAGTAATAAGATGAAAATATCATTGTTTACCTGGGTCATGAAATCTGTAAAAACAAAATCAGTGTAGAAGGGAAGCCAAAAAGAAATTAAAAAAAAATTTTTCCTTAAAGAGAACATAGGCACATATTTACAAATACACACCTTCACACACTTACATAACTACATCTTTAGGTATCAGGTAGATATTACTTGTAAATATATATTCAAATCTTTGTCATTTTGATCTCCTTGTGACTATTACAGGAAATTTCAAAGCCTGGAATATTTTCTTCGAGGTCTGACAAGATCATGGATTCCAAAATATTTTAATTTTCATTATATATTGCCTATGTCTGTGGATATGCACAGTAATTAATGGCTCAGATATTCCAGCTTCTCTGACCTGTTTAAGGACTGTGAAACTCAGCTGAAACACATTGATCCCTATTCTCCTTTCCCATCCTTTGCCAACAATAACCTTGCATTTCTTCCCACACCTCTTAGCCACACTCTCTAGCCACAGGGTTCACTTGTGAGGCATTTTCCAAATAATAAAGATTCATTGCCACTCTAGGAAACAAATGAAATTAAGAATATAGCAGGAAATTTATTTGGTCTATCACAATTTAATCTTCAGCTTTAATAGTTTATTTGCTAATCCAACTTGACTAAATTCTTGCAGAGGTCTTTAATCTGTAATGATATTTATATCAATGCCTGCAAGCAGTGCTATAGTTAATGGTCTGTTGTCATTTCCATTATAAACTCCCTATTGCACGAGTAACAGGAGAACCAAGAACCTGTGACTTTCCTGGCTGAGGGCACATTTCAGTGCTCTTCTAAATTACGGTATTAGCCAGAGCACTTCTGTGAGGCAGTATTTTCAGGCAATTTAAGAAATAGCATTTAAAGGGGAAAAAAAATAAAAATTCTACTCACTATCTTAACTATCAAATAAATATCTGTAGGTTAGTTTTATTCTGTTTTTGTATCATCGTAGACATGTTAAATGGTATTTACAAATAATAAATAATTTTGCATCATTATTGCATTACTAAGCTACTGTCTTTAGTATCTGGCTTCAATTAAATACAAAATAAATTTATAAAATGAGGAACCTTTTATATTTATACTTAAGATTTTAAACAACCTACTACTATATTGAGAAAGCCATGAATGAGAAGTACTACTGACATATTTTATGAAAGACAGTTTTGTAATGTAAACATTGGAAGGGGCTGATAATTATAATTGTAATGTGGTTGAAATGGATAAATATAACCATAATATTCTTTTCACTGAATAAATTATACATCTGAGTGTCTCATTATGATGTTACAGTCTTGCTTTGCTTAATGGAGCAAAATATAGAACCAATAGTTCTGGTCTCTTCTTGACTAAGCTGCTGTGGTTTCTGTGGGATGATAGATCTTAAGAGAATCATTTTCTTAATAAAATTAGGATATTTTACAGTAAACAAACAAGAACAAAAACAAATTTTAAAAATACAGTGTTAATATTTTTGTTCAAATAAGTGACAGAAAGAAATGTATTATAGCAACTGTACCATTATCTATAAAATATTGTAAAAAACAGAACATGGAGAATACAATGTATATAACATTCAAAGATGAACGTTTCATTACCTAATGCTGGGGTGAAACACAGGAGAGTTTGCTGAAGCTCCTGGTTCATTCTAACAGCTGCCCTCTTCAGTCTTCCTTCTCCATTCTGCTTACCGGCCACCTGCCTATGAGGAACCACGAAGGGAAATAGGCACAGAACTTCACTAGATTGTCTCTGAAACAAAATACAAGCATTCTGTGAATGAGTCATTTTGAATAATTTGTTTCTATTATTTTTTCTAATACCTAAAACAAAGGCATTTAAAAATCATAGGCATTTTTTGTCATATACTTTTGAGATTTATTATATATTTCCCTATATGTATAAAGAGAGCACATTGAAAACCATTTAAACTGTCATTGATGATTCAGTAAGAATTTAAATTATTGTCTTGTGTTATAATATAACAATGCCCCCAGGGCTTACTGAGTTATGTTTGCCATTATGTTAAATGAACTTACACTGTGCTATATTTGTAATTCTTACGATCTGATTCTGTGGATATTTTACATATTTTCCTCTGATGCCTGGCTTGCATATTTTACTACTCTCACTGAAACTGTTATTCTGTGTTTCAATTTACTCTAATTTAATTCAATCAAGTTTTATGTTATTTTGCATTTTTAAAATTTCATTTAGCTTTGCTTCTATTCTAATGGAAACCCAGAAAAAACTAGTAGGAATTCATATAAAATGATATTCCATAGCTGTGAATAAGAACTTGAGTGTATTTAGTACTTGAGCATTATTTCATATATTGTGTGACGTGAATTATAGATCTTCAAAAGTTTACTTGCTCATACTCCATACACTTTGTCTATGTATCCACAAGATATGTTGGAAAATTACTGAATGCCAAGTAGGTGAAATGTTATAGTACAGAGGGACAATTTTATAATATATTCAAAGATTAATAGAACCTCATGAAGAACCTTCAGTAATTCCATTACATAAAACCTCTAATAGCTGTTTTGGGGTTTTGTACACATTTTAGAAGATGGCAGATATCTCCCAAAGCTCCTCTACTCCCTACATTAAAAACATAATAATAATTTGGATGCAAAAAATCTAATATCTTAGATAATATCTAATATAAAGTATATAACTCTACTAAATTTTTTCAAGGTAGTATTGCATTGGCAACTATTGAAAATTGAACTCACACCCATGTAAAATAAGAATAATGCTAGCTCCACCTGTTGAGGGCTTACTGTGTGTCAGGTACTGTTCCAAGTATTTGTCATTTAGTAACTCTTCTCATTCTCACAACAAACCCTAAGATGAGATACTGTTCTTTTAAATTTAGGGAAACCAAAGGTGAGTGAATATGAAAACATCCTGTGATCCCACAGGTAATAAGTGAGGAGTCAGAATTTTAGCCCAGCTTGTTCAGAACCATAGCCTTGTACCATTATGTGCCTCAGTAGGAGACATATAATAAAATACCCATCCAGTAAAATAAGTCACGGTTATAACAACCGCAGAAACAGAAAGTATAGAAAAGTACCAAGCAAAAATCCACATACTTTATAATTACACGTATTTTAATATATTATTAGCAAACCGGTTACTGAAAAACATGGAGAAAATGACAGGTATAGTAGAATTATGGGGCTTTTTGCTGTTGCATATACATAGGTTTCATATATATATATAAAATATATAATAATTACTTTTTAAACAGACTTTTAAGTATACAATACAGTGTTGTTATTTACAGGCACAATCCTGTACCACGGATCACGAGAACTTAATTCTCTTGCGTAGCCTAAACGTATCGGTCAAATGGAGGTGGTGTTGTCGCTAAGTTGTGTCTGACTCTTGTGACTCCATGGACTGCAGCCACCGGGCTCTTCTGTCCATGGGATTTCTCAGGGAAGAACACTGGAGTGGGTTGCCATTTCCTTCCCCATTGCTTGAAAGTGAAAGTGAAGTCGCTCAATTGTGTCCAATTCTTAGTGACCCCATGGACTGCAGCCTACCAGGCTCCTCCATCCATGTGATCTTCCAGGCAAAAGTACTGGAGTGTGTGCCATTGCCTTCTCCGAAATGACCAACCTAGTCAGTGCATTAAAAAACAGAGACATTACTTTGCCGACAAAGGTCCGTCTAGTCAACGCTATGGTTTTTCCAGTGGTCATGTATAGATGTGAGAGTTGGACTCTAAAGAAAGCTGAGTGCCAAAGAATTGATGCTTTTGAACTGTGATGTAGTAGGAGACTCTTAAGAGTCCCTTGGACTGCAAAGAGGTCCATCCTAAAGGAGATCAGTCCTGAATATTCATTGGAAGGACTGATGCTGAAGCTGAAACTCCAATACTTTGGCCACCTGATGCAAAGACCTGACTCATTGGAAAAGAGCCTGATGCTGGGAAAGATATAAGGCAGGAGGAGAAGGGGATGACAGAGGATGAGATTGTTGGATGGCATCACTGACTCGATGGACATGAGTTCAAGCACGCTCCAGGAGTTGGTGATTGATAGGGATACCTGGCGTGCTGCAGTCCATGGGGTCGCAAAGAGTCAGACACAGCTGAGTGACTGAACTGACCTGATGATTAATGCATAAGAGACAGATACAAATGTTTGTGATACACCACAGGCAGTTTCTTTCCCTGCCACCCCTTCATCAAATTTAAAAGCCCAGAAGTTATTCTAGAATGAGTTAGGCTTGGTAGACAGTATCTTAAATCCTTGTGATGAGAATAGGTAGACTTTTTTTCTCTACCTCTCAGATAATGTGAACTGAATACAATTAACTAATTTCTTTGCTCCTTCTGGAACACAGTAACTAAATGACTCATTCTCTCTCTCTTTTCTTCTTTATTCCCATGTCTGACTCCCCTCCAAATCTAGAATCTTGAGATTTAAGGAAAGGATCCAGTAAAATTTTCCCTTACTCAATTGTCCTTTGTCTAGAAAAATGTAAAAGATTTTACTCACTGGGAGCATAAAGGGGTATCAGAGAATATTGAAAATATGGAGAGAAATCTGTATACACTCTCCCCCATTCTCAGAAAAAAAAAAAAAAAAAAGATATATGTTATCTTCCCCATGAGTGGTTCATAGAAACATTACTTCTTAGAGGTATTATATAAGGATCTTCTATGATGAGATTATCAGTATTAAATGAGCCGAGTCAATCCCTCTCACAGAGAAAGTTTTAGAAGACCCATTAATATGCATGTGTTTTTTGCATTATTTGATAGAAATGTACACTTTTACTGAAGTACAAGCAGCAACAGAAGCCATGCTCTATTCTGAAACGGATTCTTTCAGTGTCACTATTAATAATTTTTAGTAGCCACTCCTCTATGTGTCATGTACTATGTGAATAACTGATACATGTCAGTCCTCACTCCAATCCTAAATATTGAGATAATGAATTTTCTAATAGTCAAGAGCCTTCTCTGGGCTTCTAACTGTAAGAACGCCGTGGCAAGACAGAGAGAGCACCTGAGTATCAAGAGGCTTTTACTGGGCAATCCCTCCGGGCAGAGCTCCCAGGCGGGTGCAGGGGGAAAGCGGGAGTCTGCAACCTGCGGGAAGAGGGGCGACACCTATATGCACTGGCGGCTGCGGACGTGGCGGGACCTTTCCGTAAAGGGTTAGGGTCGGTCGGGCTCTAGGGTGCTGGGTGGACTTTCTCGTCTCGTGCCAGTTTTTGATTGGCCGCAGTCTTGGCGCCTTTGTGTCCATCAGTCTGCCTGGCAACGGGCCATTGATTGGTGGATGTCTGTCCCTGGGACTTATCTGGGACTTTCCCGCGGGGGCTTCTCTGTCAGCCTTTTCCGGCTGACGCTTCCCGCCTGCGGTCAGCGTGACCTTTCACTAACTACTGCCCTTTCTGCTTTAACACTTGTGTTACACAATCAGCAAGTCACAACCAGCAAAAGCAACTGCCGTGTCTCAGTAGTTTATTATGTTATCACCACCTCCCCATATGCCCTGCGTATACTGTGAGCTTTCCTTTAAGGGAGAACTGTCTCGGCAAAGATAGGCATCTCAACCATCCGCATTCTCTTACTGGAAAGTTTAGTAACATTAACTAGATATAGGACAAAAAAAAATATTTGGAGGGATATCCACTCATTTTCTTCCTTGTAATAGAAAAAGGTTCCTCCACATGGGGGAGTTTGGGGGGAAAAGAGTTGGAAAAATTATAAGGTATGTGGTGAAGAACTCTCTGAGAAGCGATTTCAAGTGCCTCTTTATCCAAGGAAGTCTCCAAAATAGGAAGAAAATTAGATCTGAGATAAGGTTTGAAATACAACAGTCAAGAGGACACTGCCGTCAGGAACTCTGGGAAGGGCTGCCTCACTCTGGCCTCAGAATAGAGATGGTTGCGTGAGCTGCCACAGGCAAAGAAGGTCCCAGGCGGATCAAAGAGGTACTGTTCAGAAGCCACCAAATTTTCTGCCTACTAATTTTATCTTTGCGTATGATTTCCTAACTATCCTGTTTGTGGTTCCATGAAGAGCAAACTGGTCCTTCAGTTTTGTAAATAATTTAGTCATAGCTCAGAATTCTTGCCTCTTTTTACTGAAACTGTACACTCTCTCTGTAGGTACCACACATAAAAGCACAAAACCGGCTACCTTATCTTGAGAGAAAAAGGGAAATAATTAGATGAAAGAGAGTGAATTATAGCAAAGAATATTATGTGCTGTGCTGACTGTAGCCCACCAGGCTCCTCTGTCCATGGAATTCTCCAGGCAAGAATACTGGAGTGGGTTGCCACGCCCTCCTCCAGGGGATCTTCCCAACCCAGAGATCAAACCCAGGTCTCCCACATTGCAGGAGGATTCTTTATCAGTTGAGCTACCAGGGAAGCCCAAAGAATACTATATTGATCCTGAAATATCTATATTCCTTAATTCCAGTTGCCTGGATTCTGGTGGTTATGGGATAGCCCTAGGTAGTCTTTTCCTTGACAAACCTGGCCTTTCTCATGCAGTTAGAAAAAGGGAGCCAAAACACTGGGTTTTGGAAGAACAGGTTGCAAAGGTGTAAATTTATTTTTATGCCTTTTTTTAAATATAATTTTGAGTTATAAAGAAAGCTCAACATGGGCTGCAGTCTTTGTTTGCAAGTGAAGGATAGAGTGAAGAAGCAGAGAAAGTCAGATTAGAATGTGAATGGGCCTCTGATTAAATCCTGGCCTGGCAGAAGATGAGGGAAATGCCAAAAGCCAAAATTATCTGCCAGCTCTCTAAAATTAAAGGTGGATCCAGTGGGAACAACCAACTTCTTTTTTGTTTTTCATGCCTTGGGTCAAAGTCGGTTGCCTTGGTGACACAGGTCCTCTTTCCAATACGGAACAAAGGGAAAACAAACTCAAGTGTGTCCATGCCCTCAGGGAGCCACATGGAGAAGAAAAATAGCCTTTTGTTTGGGAACTAGCTCTAGCTCCTTGTATCTACCAAGTGGCCTTAAGATATGTAGCTAGGTTTCCTGAGAGGAAAATCCATGGTTCAGAGAAGTAACATCTGCCTTGAGGCCTGCTTTCCAATTTTTGTCAGAATTCTGAAAATAAGTGGTAGGTGGAATGAGAAGGATGTTGGGTAGAAATAAGTCATGATATCTGTTCTACAGCCCTCTCAGTTTCCTGTACCTGAAGATCTTGCTTACTAAGCAACCTCACAAGCAGAGACAACTAGTCACAAACCTCACAAAAGTGTCTTTGTGAGAGGAGGGACATACCTAGGCACTTTACCTGAACTAATGAGGAGAGAAAAAGAATAAACAAAAACTTAGTTCAATTATCTTGCTTTGCCAATTGTTCCTGCAGTCAACATCTTAATGTTATCTTAAGCAGTTTATTTTGTTTAATTATCTAGTTCCATTACCAAGTGCAACGACTTTGCCTTAAAAGGCACTTAAATATTACCTTCAAAACTATTATTTATTATGTTCACAAAAGTTCGCTTTCTAGGTTTTATAATATTCATAGAGAATGATGTATGCTTGTTTGAATTTAATTTAGGCTGAAGAGGTAGATAAAAGAGGAAGCTGGCAAAACCCACAGGATAGCATTAAGAAAATGAGGCAGAATAATGCTGCCAAAGAAATGCAAATCTTTCTAAGTCCATTAGTACCTTTAATAAAGAAGAGAAGGAAGAGCAACAACTTCCTGACTAGGGTATAGAGTGCAACTCACCCACAAAAGCTCTGAGGGCCTGTTCTTTCACTAAGTGTTTTTAGACCTTACAGATTCAGAAAAGTGCCTGAGATCTTCATTAAATAAAGTTAGTGTACATTTTTTGCAGGATAAAATACAAAACTAGAATTTTTGTTCTGTAACTGAATGGTGATTATCTGTTCATGTAGCTATGTGACTGAAGAATCAGGTCAAAGAGAAATAGTTTATTGCATTTTCTGTGTCTTTGAGATAATTGTGAGATCCACTATGAACTCTATGCAGAGAAAATCACACCAAAGTATTATAAGACTTTTTAACAGAAAATTACCAGTGTAAAGAATGTTTTCAACAGCTCACTCTGTCTAGTGGTAAAATTTCTGGTTCTGTGTGTGAGCAGACACTTTATCACTCCCAGATTTTTCATACTGTAGCATTTATTTAGAAAATGTGATGTCAGTGGGAAAAGCAATGAGTGAATCCCTTGAAAAACAAAATAGAAGTAATCTCTTGATTCACTCTACAAATTAAGGGTCCAGACATTAAAATATGTACTTGCAAACACATCTGAACTCCTTCAATCTAGAAAGATCCTGCTCACTAAATATAACTCTGAGAGACTGTTTTATTTGCCTGAACATCAAGTTGACCAAATGTGTTAAATGCTTAAATTATAAAAAACAATATAGCATTGAAAAAGTTAAAAAATAATAGACAAGCAAACATCACCCTAAGTTCATCACATAACTGGGGACAGAGAGCATATGCACATGAAAATAAACTCCAGTATCATCACCTCTTTATTGACACAGAAACTAAGTACATATGTGTTAACGAGATAATTAAGTGGACTCCTCAAGCTGCTTACTAACTTCCTAATTTCCTAGTTTACTAAGAGGGAGTGATTTTGTAAGTGACTTTGACAGTAAAAACAAACTGGTTCAATAAGAAATTGCTCAACTGGATCTGTTTTTGTTTCCTTTTTTTAAAAATTTTTTTTAGGTTGCCTATTAGCACATTTAGGTAAGATTATTCTGTTACCTGATTAAGTATTTGCCGTCTGTTGCACTAAAGACAACTGTTACTCTACTCTTGCATTGCAGGTTATGTTGGCTAAAGTATTTATGTAGCTATTGTTACAATCTTGTGGTAAAAATTAACAACTGCACTTACACTGTCAGCACACACTTCCATAAAAAAGAGAATCTCTTTTCTTCTACTACTCTGCCCATCAGCTACATCAGTTCTGGAGAGCTGCTGCAGAATAAGCCCTAAATAAATTTGTCACCAAAATTATCATTTATATTTGGAATCTCACTGACATTAAGTTAAATTACTCTTACCAAATCCTAGTCTCCTCTTCTTCCTTTATGCTAAAGTATAAATAGTGGCTAAAGCTGTGTTTCTCAAACTGGATTTGCCAAATCAGGTATTCAACTAAGTGAAATTTCCAATATCAAATAAACTTGAGAAAAACTACTATTTCCTCTTTTTAGAGAATCATAATACACGTCAGCGTAAGTAGAATGTAGGCACTGAACAGTCTTGCTATAAAGAAATTTGTCTTCACTAGGGAAGTGTTTTCTGACTGTGATCCCTCCTGTAGCATTTTTATTTTGCAAAGTTTCTTTATGCTTAAGAATAAATCTGAGGAATACAATTAAGGAAAGGCTGGAATCAAAACTAACCCTTCCTTGGGGTAGAAGCTGAGCTTTCAAGTCTTGGTTATTCATGGAAAAGAATGCAGTAGGGGTGAGAAAAGAGAAAGTGGCTGTCAAGGCCTCTCCTTGTCATTGACAAACTGCTCAACCCAGATGTAGACAAACTACTTTGGTCACTCCAATATTAGCTGGAAAGAACTCGGTAGTCGTTACAGAAATTTCTCTAAAAATACAGAATTTGGTGAATCTTTGGTGAATTCTGCAGTGAAAATTAGCAAAAAATTGTAAGCATTGAGAAAGGTATTCATTATAATCTTTAAACGCAGCACCATTCTCATTAAAAGCCGACTCCATTGCAAGCAATTGAAAGGGCACTAGTGTGGCTAAATGAGAAGGAACTTTGGATTTAAGATGTAAAACACTGAAAACTTGCTTTAATACTTTCTAAATCTAAATCTCAACGTGTTCTTCCCTTTATGTATTTGTATAATTGGTAAACAAATAAAAAACTGGTATGTAACATGTGGTTAAAAAAAAAAAAGGTGCTATGTTACACATTTTAGTTCTGAACTTGACTTTGTGTGAGATAAAAGTATCATGGAACTGGAGACTGAATACTACTAAAATTATATAAAAATTTAGTTATAGAACAACAAAAAAGAGCAGAGTAACAGATGATTCCTAAACAGTTTATAAAACGTGAAAATGATAAACTTTATATTTTTAGAACAGCTTTAGCTTTGCAAAAATATTAAAAAGGAAATATAGAGCTTTCCCACATATTTTGTACACTGCATAGCCTTCCCCATTGTCAACATCACAAAATGGTACACTTTCACCAAGGAAGAGCCCACACTGACACATCATAATCATGCAAAGCCCACAGTTTACATTTCACTTTTTGTGTTGTACTTTGAATGGGTTTGAACAAATGTTTAATGGTGTATATGTATCATTATGGTATCACATAGAGTATTTTCACTGAAAATTTTCTGTGCTCTGTCTATTCTTCCTCTGGCAACAATCTCATGAAACCACTGATTTTTTTTTTTTTTTTTTTTTTACCGTCTCCCTAGTTTTCCATTTTCTTTGTCATATAGTTGAATCAGTCAGTACATAATATTTTCAGATTGGCTTGTTGTTCAATCTCTAAGTCGTGTCTGACTCTCTTTGCAATTCCATGGACTGTAACTTGCCAGGCTCTTCTGTCCATAGGATTCTCCAGGCAAGAATACTGGAGTGGGTTGCCATTTTCCTATTCCAGGCTTCTTTAACTTAGTATTAATGATATGCATTGAAGCTTCCTCCATGTCTTTCCATGGCTTTGATAGCTCATCTCTTTTTAGCACTGAATACTATTCCATTGTCTGGATGTACCAGAGTTTACTCGCTTACTTACTAAAGGGCATCTTGGTTGCTTTCAAAGTTTGACCCTTATAAGTAAAGCAACTATACACATCCATGTGCAGACTTTTGTGTGGACATGAATTTTCTGCTCCTTTAGGTAAATACCAAGAAGTACGACTGCTGTGTCACAAGGTTACCAGTGGGCTTCCCAGGGGGCACTAGTGGTAAAGAACCTGCCTGCCGATACAGGAGACATAAGAGACGCAGGTTTGATCCCTGGCTTAGAAAGATCCCCTGGAGGAGGGCGTGGCAGCCCACTCCAATATTCTTGCCTGGAGAATACCATGAAGAGAGGCAGCCGGTAGTCTATAGTCCATAGGGTCGCTAAGAGTCAAACACAACCTAAGCGACTGAGCACACACAAGGTTAAGAGTACGTATAGTTTTACAAGAAATGTCAAACTGTCTTCCAAAGTGGCTACAACATTCTGCATTCCCACCAGGAATGCATGAGAATTCCTATTGCTCTACAACCTCACCAGAATTTAGTGGTGAAAGTGTTCTAGATTTTGGCAATTCTAACAGGAATGCAGTTGTATCTCATTGCTGTTTTAATTTGCATTTCCTTATGACATATATTGCGGATCATTTGTTTATTTATTATCTATATATCTTCTTTAGTAAAGTGCCTTTTAAAATCCATGGATCATTTTTTGAATGGACTGTTTGTTTCTTAATGTTGAATAATCTTTTTTTAATAAACCTGGAATACAAGTGTGGCCACCATAGCTTTTGCCATAATATGTTATAACAATACTTCTGTTAATAGCAGACTACAAAAGATAGTACACTGCTGGTATTTCAGAGATCTGTGATGGAATGATCTTTTTTTTTAAAGTTTAATGTCATGTGATTCTTCAGTGAAAAGAAATTTATGAGGATTTGTCCACTGTCAAGGGTACAGAGGACTAATAATAATTGAGAAGCTGGCAATTCAAGAAAATGTGATCAATTTATATTGAAAACTACAGAGTCATGTGAACAAAAACACATGTGTATGTGTGTGTGTAAAAGGTAAAGCAGGCATCCGGCATTTTAGAGAAGTCCATTGACATGAGCTTATTTACTTAAAGTTTGAACACTATAATTGAAGATGCTATCCAAATGACAATAGGATTATAAAACAGGCAAATGCACGTTATTTCTGAATGAGCATATGTTGGTTTTGACAGAAAATCTTGGGCTAAACTTTTTTTTTTTAATTTTACATAGATCTATAAAGAGGCATCCACCCATTTCCATCAACATTCTAGTGCACAGGCTATAACCATATAATAATTATGTTGAAATCATTTTATAAAAATCACATAGCATTTTAACTTACAGGTTTTATTAAAATACAACTGGAAAACCTATTAAACTTAAGAAAATTATACTCAGCTACTTTACTGAGGGAGTGAAAATTTAGTTCCTGTTTCACTCAGGTAAAGCCTCAGGCTCAACTAATTAGGAGTTAACAAAGAAACATATAAGCAGGAAATGTGTGTGGAGGGCAATTAGGGAAACTATCTACTAGCATCTCATAGGGAAGGGTAGTTTACAGGTTTCTATTTAGGTGTGATGCCCTCTATCCACAGTGCCTCACCTACAACTAATTTTTGTGAGATGCACAAATGAACAATATTTCTGCTAAATGAAAAATAATATGTTGACCACCTTAAAAGCTATGGTAAAATTAATGAGGCCATCTGGTTTAGGACAAATCAAATTCTGCACCACAGGTAAATGAAAGAGAATGGGAAAATTAATAACAAAATGAATCCCTTCATTTTATGTATAAGAAAAGGAGGCCATAGATGAGAAGCTGTGACAGTGCATAGATTAGAAATTTCTAATCTCTTGGTCCCTAAACTCTTTTCTTGAAAAAGAAAGCAAAACTTTCAATATTTAACCCAATCTTAATTTTTTGTTTATGATTTTTAAAGAAATCATGAAACATTTGATTACAAATGATCTACTGACTTGCAATTTACTTGCATGTTCACTTTGTAGACTTCTGTTTTGAAGTACTTGTCACTTCTTCTGAGATATATGAGGCCTTATTATAAAGAATAAAGAAGATGTAGTTTATGTATAAAATGAAATATTGCTTATCATAAAAAAAAAATTAAATCTTGCCATGGATGGAACTTGAGGGTAGTCTGCTTAATAGTAGTAGTCTATCTCAGACAGAGGGAAGAAACAAACTTTGATTTCCTTTGTATGTGAAATCTAAAACATAAAACAAATGAACATAACGAAAATTTTCTGCATAGATGCAGAAAACAAATAAGTTACTAGGAGGGTGAGAGGATGCGAGAAATAGCTGAGGAAGATTAAGAGGTACAAACTAAAAAGAGAGAGAGATTTACTTTACTTAGGCTATTTAAGATATCTTAAGAGCATTTTTATATTTACAAAAACAATCCAGAACCTCCAATTGCCTGGATTTCCCTAGAAATACTAGATTTGGATTAGCCAAATCTAGAATTATTTACAGTAGATTATTAGAAAATTGGTATGTCACCTTCTCCTTTTATCATTATCTTTATTCTTTTACTGTCTCCACATTGTGAAAATATTGGGGGCTCCTTGAACAAAGTTGAAATTGTACACTTTTATCAATCCCACAAAGTGCTTAGCAAATGCATTAGATCTAGTAAAACTCTAATGAAAATTTCTTGTTTAATTGACTGACTCATAAGCTTAAGAGTATATGCAAAACTTATTTTGCTTCCCTTATTCTAATATGATTAAGCATTGACATTTTCTTTGTTACCCATTAAGATATGAATTCTGGAACAACAGTGGCTTTTATAAAATACACATATATATACACAGACACAAATGCATTTTAACCTACAGTCAGAAAGAAACAAACAAATAAAAAGCATAAGTGATTTTTTTTTTTTTTTTTACTATCTCGAAGGATAAGGCAAGATAGCAATTACAACAAAAAAATTAAGTAGCTGTAACATGTCCCTCTACCCATGATAAGGAAATTCCCAACTACACTATTGTCAGCTAAAGGAAAATGTACCTCAGGGAACGCAGGTGCAAGTGGTTTGACTGCAATTTCTTAGAAATCTAAGATGACTTCCATATCTTTCCAAATCATTCTACAGTTTTTTGTTGTTGTTGTTTGTTTGCTTTTTCTTTCTTTTTTCACAGCTATTTTTGAGACGTGCAGCTGCAGCTGTAAGCATAACAATAGTTCAGCTTACTGGCATCTATTGCCTGATTTAGACTCAACAGGGAAATAATTGTCAAGACTTGAAGTGGAATGCATACGATAGTTGTACATTTAAAACTTAATATAAAACTATTTAATTGTATAACCTAGAGATTTTTTTTTTTTAAAGCAATACTTCAACCTCTTTGGAATAGCTAAATTTGAATTTAAAGATTTTGTGGATGGACTTATTTATGTGGAACATTTTTATTCTTTTATCTTTCATTGTCATGATTTCAATATAAGAGTAAATAAGATTTCTCTGTGGCATTTTTATACTTATATAAATTAGCTATTATAAATGGTCAATACAAATAACTGTAAAATTTTGAAAGCAAATGCATTTTTCCTAAGAAATGCTAATTATTCATTTTATGTCTGGTAATCATGTAGTTAATTTCCTTATTACATACGCTAATAACTATGTCATTGGAAACAATTAAAAAATTCATAAATAAAGATATTGCTTTGAGTCATTTTCTGAGAATAAGCCCTCTGATATTGTAGAAAGTGATGAAGGGAAAGGGCTACATGATGCCAAACAAAATATTGAGGAGAAAAAAATACAGTAAAACTATTGGAAAAGTGGATTTATTTTATTTTACCACTCAAACTAATATATGTCAACTAAAAAAAAAATTTGTTTCTAGTTTTAGTAATATAATCATATACTGCCTATCATATAGATTGTTTTTATGTTTATAGTAAACAAATAGTTGACATAAATTCAATGCTTACCATATGCTATACACGGTGCTTAGTTGGTCACATGGATCATCTCATTTAATTTTCACAGCTTTTCTTTATATATTATTACTTTCTGCATTTTACAAGTGAGTAACAGGTAGTTTATAGAAGTTAATATGACACCTAATTTATAGAACCAAAATTCTAACCATGTTTTTCCGTGTTTTTACAAATATATCATAGAGTTAAATTAGCTTGATTAAAAATAGAGGAAAAAACTCATATTGACATATGCTTTCACATTAAAGTATAATAGCTTTTTATAAGTATTTTTTGTATATTTTAAACATGCCATTTAATTGACTTAAAGCTTATATTGGTGAATGGTTTACCTTAGCAATCCAAGTACTTTACGGAAGTCTTTGTATTTTTATTTGTTGTTGTTGGTTCTGCCTTTTTTGAGGAGTATTCGGGGTATAGATTCTCTTATCTCTTGGTGTTTAACTTGCTAAAAAACCCTGACCATCAAACTACTAACTTAAATGTTTAAACAATACAAAGAAGCTTTCAGTTTTCTTCAAAACTACAATGTTTTGAAGCAGTAATGCTGTTAATGTAAAAGTTCCTTTGACATAGTAAATTTAATCTGGTTCTCTCCATCTACCGCTAAATAGTTAATGACACAAAGAAATCCTTGTTTGTATATGAATCCCTAATTCCAAGTAAATTATTTTAAAGTGATTTTATCACATTAACTCAATATACTATTGGAATCTAAATATACCATACTATTTTCTATGCTTTGATTAATTAAGCTAGCTTCAGGGATCTTCTAAAGAATTCTGGAGCTAAATGAGATAGCTGCTAGACTCATAATGCAATTATCGACAGATTAATAAGGTTCATTCATTTAATGATCCATTAAACAAATATTCATTAAGTGAAAATCATACTGGTCACTGGGATAGATGCTAAAGTCACAGTACTGGTATCCAAGATACTGTGGGGCAGTGGGGTAGTACCAGACTGTTCTAACTGACTGGTCAGTGCCGTGGAGAAGTTCAGCTAGTGTGCCTGAAGACCAGGAAAGGAATTTGGGAAGGAGTGATGGTAAAGCTGAATCTCTAGTAGAATTAATTAAATCTTATCAGTAAAGAATGAGATGACTCTATGTGGCTATAGAAAGCAGAACATAGCATTAAAAAAAAAAAAAAAGCATAGTGAAGATTTGTACAATGTGGAGGAGTGACAGGAAGCTGGGGAGGTAGGCATAGCCCTTGTATGTCCTGCTAAATAGTAGATTTTATCCTAAGACTACAGGGAGTGATTGAAGAGGCTATATAATGTAAATGATATCAAAAGATCTTTTAAAAAGATCAGTAAGTCAAGAGTGTGCAGAATGAACTGAAAATAAAAGAGGAATAAGAGAAATGAGGTCTGGAAGTAAGACATACTTTTTTTTTTCTTTTAAGTCAGAAGACTTTATTTTATTATTAGTTTTTTTAATTTTATTTTTTTTCCATTTATTTTTATTAGTTAGAGACTAATTACTTTATAATATTGTAGTGGTTTTTGCCATACATTGACATGAATCAGCCATGGGTTTACATGTGTTCCCCATCCTGAACCCCCCTCCCACCTCCCTCCCCATCCCATCCCTCTGGGTCATCCCAGTGCATCCAACCTGGACTGGTGATCTGTTTCACACTTGATAATATACATGTTTCAATGCTGTTCTCTCAGATCATCCCACCCTCGCCTTCTCCCATACAGTCCAAAAGTCTGTTCTATACATCTGTGTCTCTTTTTCTGTCTTGCATACAAGGTTATCATTACCATCTTTCTAAATTCCATACATATGCATTAGTATACTGTATTGGTGTTTATCTTTCTGGCTTACTTTACTCTGTATAATGGGTTCCAGTTTTATCCATCTCATTAGAACTGATTCAAATGTATTCTTTTTAATGGCTGAGTGATATTCAATTGTGTAGACATACTTAGAAGAAGAAGAGAGGAAGGCTCTGCTTGAGGGATGTAAGTATGTGGAAATGGTTAGAATTTCTGAAAAATTGGGTGTGAGGGGGTTTAGAGAGACAGGGACCTGGGTCAACTCTGGGTTTCAGGTTTTGGTACCTACTTAGAGGAGGCAAGATGGAACATATTTGAAGGGTACAGGCAGTGATTTAAAATGTGGACAAATTTATTGTTTAATGACCAGGGACCTTCCAAGGGAGATCCAAGGGGTAATGTACAATGGATAGCTGAGGAAAAAGTGACCACTTATTAAAAAGGAACTTTTTAAAAGAAAAATTCCACAGCTAAGTAGAATAGTAATATTTTTTTCATTTGTTTTTGTTTTGATTGATTTAATCTATATAGAAAAGATAATCATAAATTTAAGGATACAGTTGTTTTTTTTTCTTTTTAAACTGGATTTTCTTGACCCAGCATTTTTATTATGACTGTACGATTTTTGGGCTTCCTTGGTGGCTCAGAGAGTAAAGAACCTGCCTGCAATGCAGGAGACCTATGTTTGATCCCTGTGTTGGGAAGATCCCCTGGAGGAGGGCATGACAACCCACTCTTGTATTCTTGCCTGGAGAATCCCACTGGACAGAGGAGCCTGGTGGGCTACAGTCAGTGGGGTCACAAAGAGTCAGACAAGACTGATTGACTAAGCACAGAACAATGTTTAGGAAACCTGAAACTGACTACTAATCAAGTAGCATGAAGTCTTGTATAGTATAAAGCTCTCTCAGATGGTAGATAATGAAGTAATATGCTGTGCTTGCTGTTGGAATAAAAACCTACTCATAAAGAAATTTAAATAATATATTGAGAATAATTCAATGTAAAGAAATGTTAGTAAGATCATTGCTAACACTGATGTCATTAGATACAGTAACTCTTGAGACTGTCTTGGTGACAAAGTTACCTTATTAAATCAACTATTCCTTGGACCAGGAGAGATTTTTGCCATAACATTTAGATTCCAATTTGAGAGTTGTATATTTATCCGGCAAAAGTCTTACTCAGTGTTTAGGGTAATCTGCTAACTACCTTGTAAAATATTTCATCCTTATGAAATTCATGTACCAAAAATCTCAGTGAGGTGTGTTTACTAGAATATTAAACTCAATCCAACTCTATTACCACTTTTTCAGCAAGTCAGTAGCATGATCTTTATATGGGAAAGACAGCATATTATAGTAATTCTTTCCTTATTTGACTAGTAGTATAAATTTATCACTTTCTTCATGAAAAATGTATGTAGAAATATGCAACATTAAAAATAAAATATTAAATGTTTAATTCTACAGAAGAAAGTGTTGAACAATTCTGAAAATATTTTAACAAAATTGACTTGAAATTATAGCTATCTCTGCCATCTGTACTAGCAGTATATTCTAAGGCAAATAAAGAGTTAATAAAGCCAAAGGAAAGTGACTGAGAATGTGATCTTAAATAGCAGGTTATGCTTTGAAAATCATCTTTGCACAATCTCTAACAAACTACAAAGTTTATGCAAACTGAGAACACTGCAAATTCAGCATTAATCAAATTACTCTGTAATTAATGTTATCAGCCTTACCCAGAGTGTAACCTGCTAACCTTACTTTTAGGATATTATATTTTCATTCTGCAGTCAGTCAGGTTATAGCTCATTTGAACTGTATTTCATTATGTTATATAATCCCTGATATTTAAATTATCAGTAATTTTGAGAAGTTTAAAAGACCATGCCTTCATATTTTATGTTGAGAAATTTGGTAAACCTTCATTCTCAAACTGATATTTTCAGTATGTTTATGGGTATTATTGTTAATGGGAGACTGAATATTTGCTTCCCTAAATGTGATTTTACACATGTCCATAAACACATTAAAATAAGAAAAATGATTATGTATACATTCTTTCTGTATGGAAGTTTGGCCTTCCTCAAACATAATCATGGCCTCATTTAATATACTTTAGAAATAAAAAATTACTCTTTGATATAACTGAATTATTTGTATTATAGATAGCCTGGTATGATTGGATTATAATAACTGACCACATTTTGGAAACATGACTATGTTTTAAGTAAAAATGTTTAATTGTACTATCTAATCATCTTGTAACTAAAGTTTATTCTTATAGGAAGCTTAAAATGTTCATAGATATTTAAAAAAAATAAGTATATGTTCAAATCTTGAGGTACAGCATTTACAAATTTAATTGTGTTTGCTCCTGGGAAGATAATAGTTCTTGTTGGTAAATGTCATTATATTAGTTGCTTTTTTCTTTCATTCAAAACAAAGAAAAGAGGGGAGGGGGGACAAAGAAACTGTAGCTTTGAATGTGCAATGCAGAAGTGGTGGCAGAAGAAAATCCTAGGAGAGTGGCAACTTTATTTGACATTGCTACTGGAAGATAAACAGTACAAATGAAGAAATCAGTGTTTTTGCTCTCATGAACAGATTTATGAGACTATGCTGGATTTAGTCTTTTCAAAGTAGTAATAAAATATCAATACAATAAGTAAAGTTACAAAGAAGCATTCTGGTAAATAAACCAGATCCTCTCAGCAAGATTAAGATGATTTTCTGGCTCACCAGAAGACTATGCTATATATACCTTCATTGTTTCAAAACATATTCTGCTATCAATTTTGATTTGGTAAAATACAACATCTTATGTTTTAGATGGTTACCTGGTGTGTCAGATTATGATGAAAACTTTAGAAAAAGAGATCAGTTAAATAACACTTTCTATTGCATTAGAAATTTGAACACAAATATAAGGTAAGACAGCCGATGATAAACACCATTTTTTGGTGTCTCTCCCATTCATTTTTGCTTTTTAATTATTGAAATTAATTTTAAAATTAATATTATATCTTATTATATCTTACATGTCCACCTATTAATGCAGTGAGTAAAAGAACAGAAATATTAAACAGAACTTAAAAAATATTGGCAACCACCTTAATTATTATACATTAAAAACAAATCAACTCCACTTCATCTTCTCATTTAGTGTCTCAAGGCAAATAGACATGACTTAGCAGCATAGAAAAAAAAAAAAGAGAGACCAAATGCTTTGTAGTTTACTCAGTAATACTTACAACTAAGAATAAAGTGCATTGTGATTTTTATCGGTGTAGTTTTTATGGAAGTTTCATAGAGTAAGACATAAATAATGCTTTTTTGTGTAGCAAAGTTTGATTAATAAATAATATTATTAATAATAATATACAGAATGAAAGGTTGAAAGCAGCAGCCACATCATATCATCAGAATTTAAATTATGATACCTGCTATGTTACACACGTTTACTTTCTGTTTCATACTCACTAAGTAGAACAGGAGTACCTCAAGCTTAAGATGTTTCCTAAGGCAACTGTATGTTATCATAGATGGAGACCCCGGGGATTTCTTTTTGTCTTGATTAATAGGATTAAAAATGACAGATTATTCAATACAAGTAGTTTTGTGATTTGTATTATAATCACCATTTGGACCAGAATGAATCTATGTCATGTGTTTTAGTTGAAACCAAAACTACCAATTTGCTGCCACTTCTTATTTATTTCCTTTCACTATATTCTCTCCATGGACATTCCAACACCTGTCCTCAAGTTACCAAATTCTCACCCTGAGCGTCTTTGCCAGCTGTTTATCCTGTAAGAGTTCTCAAATCTTTCTTCATTCCTCAGCTTGCTCCTTGACTTAAATATCATGTGAATCCCTGGAAACTGGCACAACTTTCTGCTTGTTCCCTTGAAGACCAAAGAATCGGGGCTTAGAATGACTTGATTTTACTCCAGTCTTGACTCTGAATAAGCCATGAAAACTTAAGCGTATCACAATATGATGTTCATTGTCTCTTGGGCTTTTTAATTTCAGCTGTCCAATTGTTTCACCTTACTTTGGCAGTAGCATAATAACAAGTCTCTGGCAAAAATATTGATTTCTAGGCAATTGTCCTGTGCCTTCCCACTTTTGAGATTGGCACTTTTGTCTTTTGTCCTTGCACTAGTCTTTGTTAGCAGACTCCATATTCTTACTTTATATTTGCTTTTATTCTCCCATTTGATGATTTTTTTGGAAAGCTCCCATTTGAAAATTCATTTTGAAATAAATTTCTGAGGTTTAGATTCCCTCTTGGCTTTTGAATTTCTCATTTTTGCATATTCTACTATCAATGACAAGTAATGACAAGCCCCCATCTTAAGTACTAGCTCATGAGAGGCCTAAATAGCATCTCAGTCCTAATCTTTTTCTGCCTTCCCTTGGGGTTTAACCTTTATTATATGTAAAGTTTGTGTGTTATTGTAGAAAAATCTCTCTAATTCTGAACTTACATGCTGTTGTTATTCTTTATATGTAGTCAAAACTATTTCTGCTGGCTTCTAACATAGCAATCTGGGGGATCTTGCTGTAATATAACTAGATATTGGAAAAGCACACTCTCTAAAGAAATGAGATGGATACAGTTTGTAAGAATATAATTCAGCATAATAATGGGGAAAAATCATGGCTAAGTGCTATATAAAAGAGTAAACATGCTCATTAAATAAATAGGTAGAAATATTCTCAGCATAATATTAATTGGGGAAATGCAAATTCAAACCACAGTGAATTCCATTTTTATATCCCCTATATTGTCAATAGACAAAGACCCTGATAATAACAAATAATGGAGGAGATGTAGATTAAAGAAACCTTAAATACACTTTAGTTAGTATGTAAATTGATATATGTACTTTAGGAAAATAGTTGCCATTACCTTAATAAATATATCACTAGATTTACCAATTATATGTGTTAAATAATTGTCTTCTAAATGCATTTTCTCTCATATTCCTCCCTACCTCGACCACAAGGCAGAATAGTATCTCAAGTTTTGCATTTATTATTCTTGTCATTCTTATAACTCTATAATATTTACTTGCATGAGTAAATATCTTCATATTTACTTCATATATGCAAGACATCTTGCATATATTTTCCAGAAGATATATAAAACAATGTTTACAGCAGCAATTTTTGTGATATCAAAAATCTGGAAATAATAAAAATATAAACTGACAGAAAGTAGGCAAATAAAAGTAGTAGAAACATACAATGGGAAATTATACACAAATAAAAAGCGATAAATAAGGTACAACTACTCACAACAGTATGTATAAATGTTAAATGAGCATTTACTGAGCAAAGTCATTGCCAGAACACTACCTCTCATGAGATATATTTTAATAAAGATCAGAAACAAAAGAATTATTATATCTATTGGCATGCAAGTAAATATTATAGAGTTATAAGAATCACAAGAATACTAAGTACAAAACTTGAGATACTATTCTGCCTTGTGGTTGGGGTAGGGAGGAATATGAGAGAATGTTCATTTAAAAGACAATTACCTGATGATGCTCTTGTTAGACTTGGCAGTGAGCTCTTAGGAGTTCACTATATCATTATTCTTGATAACCTTGTATACATGTTACATAAATGGCAAATATCATGCTAAAAATATAAGGAAGAAATATATTTAGATATTTTCAATAAAATTTCCCAGTGCCTAGGTAAGAAATTTTCTTTACTGATTTTTATATAATGAGTAGTTGTTTGCTTTTCTTCCCTCAATTTTATTAAGATATAATTGGCATAAAGCACTGTAAAAAATTTAAGGTGTACGGCATAATGACTTGACTTACATGTATCATGAAATAATTACCACAGTAAATTTAGTTACTCTATCACCTTATACAATAATTTTTTTTCTTGTGATAAGCACTTTTAGGATCTACTCTTTTAGTAACTTTCAAATATACCATGCAGCACTGCTTACTGTGATCATGATGTTGTATGTTTATTTTTATTTATTAATATAGGAAGTTATAATTCATGGGATGAAGTGTTAACTACAAAGAAGATGATGAATGCATACTTACTAATTTGATAGGGTAGATATTGTAACCTTCTTGGGGGTTTTAATTTATAAGCAAACACCTTTTAACTTTTTTCCATTTTTATTTCGATCGCCTATGCTATATCATGTCTCATTAAGCTTTGGATAGAGGTAGGTATATAGAATGTTACAGTTAGTATAACAGTAGACAATGCCCTTTCAAAAGAATTCTTTTGAGCTCTTCTTTTAAACTTTAGATATATTTAACAAGACAGTGTTCATTTTATGTTTGGTTCAGAGTAAGCTCTTTGCTGTCAGTATGACAAAATCAAGTAAAATACTGGCTTACTGAGTGCAGAATCATTTATCCTCTACTGCATATCAAGGAAAGTTAAAGAAAGACTCTAAATTCTGACGTAGCCTTTAAACACTTGTAACTGGTCAATGGATAAAATGACAAAGAATGAAGTATTTTATTCAATAGCACCAAAGGAACTCAAGTGACTATTAGTGATTGCTTGCTAGATCAGACAGTATTGTCATATTCTAAGAGGCTCTCAGATTTTTAGAAAATAATCTGTGTAAGCACTTGCCATTGAACAAATTACAAGACGAATCATATCAGGTCCAAATGATTGCCACTAGATATACTTACTAATAAACACCATTATCAACATTATCACCATTATCACTTCTCAAGAACACATGCTGTGCAATAAATTTGCTTCTTCCTCTTGTATTTCACACTTTATGAATGAACAACATAGAAGAGTAGGAAACAACTCATGTGTAGGTATTAAAAACATTAAAACCAAAAGAACAACAAAAAAACACATTTTATGAACCCAGCCTTAAATTAATCTTAACCTCATATTCATATGATCACGTTTCCCATTCCCTGAGTTCTCTTAAAGTTGCTGTGGTAAACATGTTATAATCTTTTGACACTTCACTTTCTTGTGACTTTGTGATCAATTACTCTGTCATTCCTTTTTTAGAAGGGATTTATGGGTAGGTAAGTCTGTTTATTTCTTATAATTGTTTCTTAAGCTCAGCACTGTGCCCCACTAATTGGGTAGCTGCAGCACATAAATATAACCTTTCTTCATGAACTTTTACCTTTTCTTCAAAGCAACTTATCCATAGGTCAAGGGTAAGTGACTGAAGGCCCCAAGAGGATGATGTAGTCTTGCCCTACATCTTTACCCTGGCACTAATGGACCATCGTTGTAATAGGAGTGTGATGGATGACCTCTGTTCATCAGAGGGGTTGACACACTCTTATTTTCCTATCCTTAAATAAATACAAATATTCTGTTAGAAAATACATAGATTTACCTTTTAACTCTTAATTTTCATGAAGTTAAAAATGAGAAAAAAATAAAATAAAAAATAGCCTGAGACAATTCAAAGCAAGCCATAGACATTTCTGGCTGTTTTGACATAACCATAGATAAGAAGAAAAGATCCTGGATGGTGGGTGACATGATACTTCACGCTGAAGTTTGTGGCTTTTCTACCAATCCAGTAACTGGGCTGCTCTACTCTATAATCCTCTCACCCTTAGTTTCTATCAGAACCAAATCTTGGACCATTAAGTTTATTAAGGAAGGGTCAATGTGCTGTCCTATCATGTGAAATGCTGGGCTGGATGAATCACAAACTGGAATCAAGATTACCAGGAGAAATATCAGCAACCTCAGATATGCAGATGATGCCACTCTAATGGCAGAAAGTGAAAAGGAACTAAAGAGCCTCTTGATGAAGGTGAAAGAGGAGAGTGAAAAAGCTTGCTTGAAACTCAACATTAAGAAAACTAACATCATGGCACCTGATCTCATCAGGGAAAAATGGATGCAGTGACAGATTTTCTTTTCTTGGACTCCAAAATTACTGTGGGTGGTGACTGCAGTCATGAAATTAAAAGACATTTGCTCCATGGAAGGAAATCTATGACAAACCTAGACAGCATATTAAAAAGCAGAGAGATCATTTTGCCAACAAAGGTGCATATAGTCAAATCTATAGTTTTTTCCAGTAGTCATGTGCAGATGTGAGAGTTGGACCATTAAGAAAGCTGAGTGCTGAAAAATTGATGCTTTCAAATTGTGGTACTGGAGAAGACTCTTGAGAGTCCCTTGGACTGGAAGATCAAACCAGTCAATCCTAAAGGAAATCAATCCTAAATATTCATTGGAAGGACTGATGCTAAAGCTGAAACTCCAAAACTCTGGCCACCTGATGTGAAGAGCTGACTCATTAGAAAAGACCCTGATGCTGGAAAAGATTGGGGGCAAAAGGAGAAGAGGGTGACAGAGGGTGAGAAGGTTAGATAAATTTGACTCAATGGACATAAATTTGAGAAAACTCCAGGAGACAATGATGGACAGGGGAGCCTGGTGTCCTGCAGTCTATGGGATTCCAAAGAGTCAGACATGACTTAACGACTGAACAACCACAACAATTTTGCCTTATAATATGGGTTAGTAAACTTTTTCTGGATGGATCATGAGGTTTTTGTCCAAACCAATCAACTCGGTCATTGTAGTGGGAATGCAGCCATTGCCAACACTTAGAGGACAGTTTGTGCTCAAACAAAACTTTATTTGTGAGCACAAATGTGAACTTTCTATAATTTTTCCTTGTCCCATACTATGTTTTTTTTTTTTACCTTTATCCAACCTTTTTAAAAATGTAAAAACTCGTCTTAAATTTTAGGCTATATAAAAGAGAAACATTGGCCTTATAGCATTCTTAGTACATACACTGCTTATGACAGTTGAGACATATGGTAATATGTTCAATTTAATGCAAGATGCCATTGTTACCCTTATCTAAACTAAAGCAAAGCAACTTTTTCATTTGCATATTCACACTTGCATATCATGGACTTTCAACAAAAATGTATGAACTTTTCAAAACTATCATATTTTCTTCTTATCAGGCAAATCAAATATGAAGAAAATTTTTAAAAGCCCTCTTTAGGAAAAAGCAGAAACTTTCTTTCTGATTCAATAGTGATATGTTTTGCATTATAAATATCCTTAACTAATGCTCAACCAGGAATGATGCACAAGTGCAGTGACTAGCCATATCTTCAGAGAATTAAATAATTTCCTATCTACATTATAAATCTGGTCACTCCTTTTAGAAGCGCATGCCAAATAAATTTCAGAGTTAATGTGCTAAATCTACATTCAGAAATCCAGTATCTTAGAGATATCTCTGATTAACTAAGTAATAGGTTAGGTATTGCATAGTTATGGCACTGCTGGGTCCTTGTAAGGATTCCCCACTTTTCAGTATTTTTCACTGAAAAACAAGCCCTTTTCAGTATTCAGTGCTTTTCAGGAAGGTATTGGATATCAGCTGTCATCTATCTATTCTTAGCTCTGCTTTAACAATATCCTTGTTAAAATCTCTCCTCCATATACTTACTTAATTTTTGACTTTTGTAAATTCCTGTTCCCAGCCAACTCACTGATCTCAATGGCATAGTCTGCTTTTCTAATAAATCAGTGGAACAGCAATATCATAATGCTTGACAAAGATGCTAGGGTTAATTTTGAAGCAATGCAAGTGTTTTCTTTAGTCAGCCTTGCATGTCCTTACCTCTTCCTTTTGCCTTTATCTGTTTATTTCTAATTGTCTCTTGTCAAAATACCTATGATTGCTGTGCATTCTCCTTCCTCTAACTTCTCTGCCATCAGATACAGTGATTTCTTTTTATCTACAACTTATTTGCATTCTCACCTGAAAAGATACACTATCTCAGTAAGTCATTCTTCCCACTGAACCCAATTACTCCCATGGTATAAAGCAAAGCGGGCCTGAACATCCCAGATGGAATAGGCAGCATATGTTTGCTACCATCAACACAGCTGGAATATCTGTATATGAATTCATGCTGAGTGTGCATCACTGTAGTTGCATACTCTTGTATGAGACTGAGAGGATCTGAAATTAGGAATAAGGTTTACAGATAATATAAAACAGAAATAAAGAAGTGGATTTTAGAGATGTGTTTACCTAGTGGCTGCAGCAGCTCTGTTCTGCTTTCTTGGTAGAACTAAGGAAATTGTAATTACTCACTTAAAATTTTCCCAACCTCGTAACTTGAAAGAAATCTCATAAGTGATTTAGAAAGAGTTGGGAACATGATATCAATTTTGCTTCACTGTATATCAGTCTCCCTGCAAATTAATAATAAAACAATGGCATCATAATATTAACCATACTTATATATGCCCGTCAATGTTTTAAATTCTTTACATGGATCATATTATCCAATGCTTTACATGGATCATATTATTTAATGCTCCCCAAACACTATATGTTAAGTCCTATTATCATCCCTATTTGATAGATCTCATTTGATAGAGGAATAAACTGGGACACCGGTGTGTTAAATTGCAGAATTTTAAGAAGCAAAACCAGAATATAACATGATAGAGCTGACTTTCATATATATATATATATATATATATATATATATATATATAAATATATAGATATATAGATATATATATAAAACCATAGTTAGGTCAGATTATGTAATTCCTTTTCTATTAGTGCTACTACTCAAGGGAGTCAGGGGCATACCAGGAAACAATGGCTATTTTTTTTTTTTTTCAAAGTACCTGGAAATGAAGCTGGAATACCAGGGAGAAGACAGAAGGGAGGTTAAAAACAAGTAAGCATGATGAATGGGGAGGATAATAACTCTCTCTCTTTTCTTCTTCCCCATCAGTAAATGGCAACTAACCAGATGCTTATTTATTAGGGTCTTCTCAATCTTGGCAAGTGAATGGGCATGTGCTTGCTGTATGAAGACATTAATGTTATAAGGAACAACTTGAGGAAAGAAATCCACAAAATATCCAAATCTTTATTTTAATCTAACTATTCTCATTAAACATCTACCTGTCATTGAACATATATAAGGAACTCTTATAACTAATTTTATTTCAATACAGTTTCACAAACATTATTGATTTCCTCTTTTAATAAGGCTCTTATGTTCTCAGAATATTTCCATCAGAAATACCAACAAATATATAATAGATTTGGACTTGAGTTATAGCCTTTTCTCTTCTTTTCCCTTTGTTCTGGTTAAAAATTAGCAAATAATTTAAAAGAAATCAAACAAAAAAGAGGAGGAATACAAAAGAATATTTTAAGGGGAAATGATCTTCACAGAATCAAAATGTAAAGGGAAGGTTCTTATCAGCAATAACTATAGTGAATTTTTAAAATACGTTTTGTAACCTGTGTCTCTATAAATTCTGAAACAATCATTTCCCAAGACACAGAGAAAAAACAGTTATTGTCCTAAAGAAAACTAGAATCTATATATATATATTTAAGTCCTTTATGGCACAAGGAACATTTGAAGTTTAATTCCAAAGCTATATGCAGAAGATGTATAAAGTTAAGCAACTTTATTTATAAATGCTGAAGGAATTGAAAGCGAGGAGAGGTGGTCATGGAGTAGCATAAATCAAAGTGAGTCTTTCCTGTATGTTGAAGAAATTATAGAATACAGTTTGAATTAGACATGGAAATGTTTCTGATAAGTGAAGTAACAAAGTGAGAATTAGCACAATTTTGAAGGTGGCTTGTCTCAAAAAGTGGGCTCAATTTGAGAGAGTTAATAAAATTAAAGTGGCACTATGAATTGCCTTCAGTATTATGTGGAAAATCAATTGTTTTGTTTTGTTTTTTTTTCCCTGATGAAGAATAATAGGACCCTGTAGTAAATTTCCTATTAAAGGAATTCATATTATGTGAAAAGCTTTTTATCAATCCATTAAGAAAGTGTAAGATCAGCAATAAGTTATATGAAACAAAATTATTGGAAGCCAAAAAGACAAGGTAGAAAGTCATGAATTTACAGTGTGACATAAGAAAAATACTGAGAAAATGAAGAAGAATGGTAGAATGTTATGGAGGATGGGAAAAAAAATTAACTCCAAAATTTAGAAATTTGAGGACAAAGATTATAGTACTAGTGATAAAAATAAAGCTATTGCCTAAGAAGAGAGTTCCATCATGAGGCACAAAATTTTTTCTTTTAGACATTTTGACTTGCTAGTGATGACAAATAAATGTAGCTGTTATCTAGACAGGTGAATCTAAAGGTCGTGAAGATCATATTGACAGAAAGGAGATGGAAGGCAAGTGATAAGCGTTCAAAATCAGTAAGTATAGAAAAAGAGCAGAAGTTCAAGGTCTGAGTGAAGGACAGAGAAACTGAAGGAATTAGAGAAGGCGCAACCCTAAAGTACAGTTAATGGCAAGAAAAGAACATGGTTCAACAATGAAGGAGTAGCTGACTCTCATTAACTAAACAGAGTTAAGGAGGAAAATAATTGAAATGCTATCTCAGTGTATTTATAGAAAGGAAGAGTTTTTGATGACTTATGTACACATTTATAAAGTGATTTATAATCCTCAGTTACAATACTGATCACTTAATTATTGATAACATGGGTATTATATCCCTCCATGTATAATGTGGGTTTCCCAGATTGTGCCAGTGGTAAAGAATCTGCCTGGCAATGGAGGAGACAAAAGAGACACAGGTTTGATCCCTGGGTTGGGAAGATCCCCTGGAGAGGAAATGGCACCCCACACCAGGATTCTTGCCAGAAAAATCTCATGGACAGAGGAGCCTGGCAGGCTACAGTTCATGGGGTCACAAAGAGTTGGATATGATTGAGCATCTGAGTATATATATGTATTATATAGAGATTAACTATATATTATAAATTCTTCTAATCAAAATCTCCTACCTTCATCACCCCTTATATGCATATTTTATACTGTACATGTATATGTATATGTAAAAGCAGGTAAACAGGGAAAACCCTTTAGCATAAATATAGGCTAAAAGAGATAATAGTGTAATCTCAAGCAGCAAAGAATCTTGATGCTTCCTTTACTAAACTATGTTCTTACGGGCAGCTGACTTGTCTGTCCCTCATTTTCATTATCAAGAGAATAAGAATAGCGTACTTACTTACTTAGAGACTTAATGATTCATAGTTTTATTATAAACATTAAATGAGCTATCTCTTGGAAAGTGCTGGGTAGTTAGAATAGGAAAAAGGAGTCCAAAATGGCAGTGGCTAAAAGACAAAGAAAGGGAAAAGCCAGCGAAAGTGGAACAAAAGAAAATCCATAGACAGGAGTGTGAGAACTTCAGGTGAAACAAACATGCCCCTTTCTTGGCTAGTGCAACATGCATAGGGCAGCTCAAATAGGGGAGGAGAGAAGCATAAATAAAGAGGAAGCCAAGAAGGAGTGAGGCCTCTCCTTTTGGGGTTGACCTGACCTCATGCCTCAAGGGTGTACTACCCTTTACTTGCCTTATTAAACTGAATTGTAACCGAGCTATAACACTGGTCCACTGTTTCAAATCTTTGCTGTGGTGAGACAGAACCGAGAAAATTACACACTCCCCTGACATATCTAAACAGCAGGTTTTATTACATAGTTATATATCCCACATCTCTATGTTTATGTGAATGTGTTTAAATTATGTATAATGGTTGCATATGATGAATATTACATAATATACCTGTATATGTGTCCTCCTTATGTATATATCATTATAATGAGTGTTTATATTCATGTATTTATGTATCTATGAAGTTGCTGTAGATGAAAAAAATGTAACACGACTTAATGATTTTTCTTCTCCCACAAATGAAGTAGATTTTTCAAATACAACTTTATTTATTTATTTTTACTAAGGAGATTTCTTATTTTTATTTACTTGAACTTTCAAAATGCACTTTTATATTCAGTTCCAAAGTTTGAAATTATACATTTGTCAAAACTTTAGTTTTCATATACTTGTTCCTGGTGAGGTATGGAGAGTAGGGAATGAGTTTCTTCAGCCAGTCACTGATGTCAGTGAGCTAGGTGTGGCTTCTTATACTCAATAGTTTCTTGAATTTTCCCACAACAAATGGTGCAAACATTCAAAGTTAGTAGTAGTTTAACCCACAATCAAAGCAACAGCATTTCACAGTGGTAATCTCTCTGCATGGTTTTCAAGTGCCAGGACAAACATTGCTTTTACATACTCAACTATATACTCTTTTTTGGATGGATGAGGATTATAGTTTATTCATAAATTTTGATAATATTTCAGCAATAGTTAAAATGTCTACAGTAATGTTCTTCACAGTTGTTAATAATGCTAATTTTTAAACATAAATCCTTGATAAAGTACAATTAAAACTAATAATCTATATCCTTAGATTTAATGATCAAGTTAGAAAAATAAGTGTAATATAATTCTACTCTTCAATCAGGTAATCACAATTTTTTGAGTACAGATCCAATGCTGCCTGCTAACATAATTTTTTTCATTTGTTTGTGTCTTTCATAAAGTAGTCTATAAATGTCTCTGTAATAGCCACAAAAGTTTAAGATACTTGAAAACAAGAATCAAAGTTTTCATATCTTCTTTTCCAAATTAAAAAGAATATCTGCTTGACATAATTAGTAAATGTTCATTGAGTGAAGAAATTAATATCTCTGTATTTCAAAAAATGGAACCAATTACAAAGAACATTACTTAAGGTAACATGTAGAATTAAATAAAAATAGATGGCAGATATTCCATATTCTTGGGAAGATGCCAGGACATGTTCTCAAGGCCAATTCTCTGGAAATTATTCAGTAGGCAAGGTTTTTGTTTGATTTGTTGTATATTCAGTCTTGTTTCTTTGATGGTCTGGTCTTGTTTCCCCTATAGCTTGACCTTCCTCTCTCCAAATACCATTACTCTGAAGGATCAGAAAAGACACATACCCCATATTTTCTCTTTCCTTCTCTTCAGTGAATTCTATTATTCTTAGCTCATCAGTCTTAACTAGTTTTTTAATGCATTTTTAGATGAATTAAAACATTTTAGATGTTTCTTTTTGAATGCATTATTAGATAAATAGTAATAAAGTGCTCAAGTAATCAAATTTGGCCTTGGAATACAGAATGAAGCAGGGCAAAGGCTAATAGAGTTTTGCCAAGAGAACACACTAGTCAAAACAAACATCCTCTTCCAACAACACAAGAGAAGACTCTACACAAGGACATCACCAGATGGTCAATACCAAAATCAGATAGATTATATTCTCTGCAGCCAAAGATGGAGATGTTCTATACAGTCAGAAAAACAAGACCGGGAGCTGACTGTGGCATAGACCGTAAAATCCTTATTGCCAAATTCCGACTTAAATTGAAGAAAATAGGGAAAACCACTAGCCATTCAGGTATGACCTAAATCAAAACCCTTACAATTATACTGCAGAAGTGACAAATAGATTCAAGAGATGATATCTGATAGAGTGCCTGAACTACTATGGATGGAGGTTCGTGACATTTTACAGGAGGCAGGGATCAAGAACCTCCCCATGAAAAAGAAATTCAAAAAGGCAAAATGTTTGTCTGAGTAGGCCTTACAAATAGCTGTGAAAAGAAGAGAAGTGAAAACCAAAGGGGGAAAAGGAAAGAGACCCATTTGAATGCAGAGTTCCACAGAATAGCAAGGAGAGATAAGAAAGCCTCCTCAGTGATCAATGCAAAGAAATAGAGGAAAACAATAGAATGGGAAAGTCTAGAGGTCTCTTCAAGAAAATTAGAGATAACAAGGGAACATCTCATGCAAATATGGACACAATAAAGGACAGAAATGGTATGGACCTAACAAAAGCAGAAGATACTAAGAAGAGGTGGCAAGAATACACAGAACTATACCAAAAAAATCTTCATGACCCTGATAATCATGATGGTGTGATCACTCACTGAGAGCCAGACATCCTGGAATGAGAAGCCAAGTGGGCCTTAGGAAGCATCACTACAAACAAAGCTGGGGGAGGTGATGGAGTTCCAGTTGAGCTCTTTCAAATCCTAAAAGATGATGCTGTGAAAGTGCTGCACTCAATATGCCAGTAAATTTGGAAAACTCAGCAGAGGCCACTGGACTGAAAAATGTATGTTTTTATTACAGTCCCAAAGATAGGTAATGCCAAAGAATGCTCAAAATTCTCCAAGCCAGGCTTCAACAGTACATGGACCATGAAATTTCACATGTTTAACCTGGATATAGAAAAGGCAGAGGAACCAGAGATCAAATTGCCAACATTCTCTGGATCAATGAAAAAGCAAGAGAGTTCCAGAAAATATCTACTTGTGCTTTATTAACTATGCCAAAGCCTTTGACTGCGTGGACCACAAGAAACTCTGGAAAATTCTTAAAGAGATGGAGATACCAGACCACCTGACCTGCCTCTTGAGAAATCTGTATGCAGGTCAAGAAGCAACAGTTAGAACTGGACATAAAACAACAGACTGGTTCCAAATAGGGAAAGGAGAACGTCAAAGCTGTATATTATCACCCTGCTTATTTAACTGATATGCAGAGCACATCATGAGAAATTCTGGGATGGACGAAACACAAGCTGGAATCAAGACTGCCAGGAGAAATATCAATTACCTCAGATATGCAGATGACACCACTTTTATGTCAGAAAGCAAAGAAGAACTAAAGAGCCTCTTGATGAAAGTGAAAGAGGACAGTGAAAAAGTTGGATTAAAACTCAACATTCAGAAAACTAAGGTCATGGCATCTGGTCCCATCACTTCATGGTAAATAGATGGGGAAACAGTGGAAACAGTGGCGGACTTTATTTTTTTTTTGGACTCCAAATTCACTGCAGATTGTGACTGCAGCCATGAAATTAAGATACTTGCTCTTTGGGAGAAAAGCTATGACCAACTTAGACAGCATATTAAAAAGCAGAGATATTACTTTGCCAACAAAGGTCCATGCAGTCAAGGCTATGGTTTTTCTAGTAGTCATGTGTGGATGTGAGAGTTGGACTATACAGAAAGCTGAGCACTGAAGAACTGATGCTTTTGAACTGTGGTGTTGGAGAAGACTCTTGAGAGTCCCTTTGACTGCAAGGAGATCCAACCAGTCCATCCTAAAGGAAGTCAGTCCTGAATATTCATTGGAAGGACTGAGGCTGAAGCTGAAACTCCAATACTTTGGCCACCTGATGTGAAGAACTGACTCATTGGAAAAGACCCTGAGCTGGGAAAGATTTAAGGCAAGAGGAGAAGGGGACAACCAAGGATGAGATGGTTGGATGGCATCACCGACTCAATGGACATGAGTTGGTGTAAACTCTGGGAGTTGGTGATAGACAGGGAGGCCTGGTGTGCTGCAGTCGATGGGGTTGCAAAGAGTTGGACATGGCTGAGTGACTGAACTGAACTGAATGAAATCAAATGCTGTTTTCTTCTAATTATATAAACACAACTGAAAAGTCAAGATGTGACTGTTTTAACAGAACATGTAGAATTTCCATGTGGGAAGATAAATGTTGCTTCATTTACTGGACTAAGAACTCCTTATGGACGGACACTTTATGTCCCTGACTGCAATTACCCTAAAGCTTGCCACTGCAGGACACTTTTGATTTGAATTCAATATATATGTTTAAGCAATTAAATAACCTTAAATCCTAATAGAAAAGAACTGTTAATAACATCTGTACTATTTATTGTTATGTAAAGTTTGTAACTGTCATTATTTCAATCCAGCACATCATTGCGAGACTGCTAGCAAAGAAAAAGGACTCCATTCTGATTTTGAGTTTTGTGACCAAAACCAGTTTACTGGTAATACTGAGATAACCCAATGGCAAGCTGATTTAAATTTAAATTTAAATAAAAAACTTAAAAAGAAAAACTCCTCTTCCTCTGTTACATTGCCCTTAGCTGATATTTTTATGCTAATCCTAAATATGCATCATACAGTCAGAAGCTTAAATTGTCAACAGAAACTGTTTTTCTTCAGATTTATTTTTTGCCATGTTTTAAAATTAAGCAAGTTTAGATTCCTATTTATACGTTTAATTTCAGTTAATGTACCCAATAGCAATTTAAAGAAACAGAGATGTTTTAAAAGATTCAGAAAATCAGTTAAGCACAACTTCCTATACATGACCTCAAATGATAAGTGAATTTGAAAAGTTAAATTTAGAGATAGAAGACAATCACTTGAACATGATTTATAGTCCATTAACACAGTTTAGCATACTTTGTTTTGAAACATATTCAATTTTGCCTTTATTAAAGATAAATCCTTGAAAAGGAATAACATTTTTTATAAGCCTAACATATGTTTCTTGTGATTGCAATTATTTCATAAGAAAGAGCAAGTTAAAAAAACACCATTATTGAATGTACAACAGATATTTACATCTTCTCCCTTTTCCAAATGGTACTATCATTTATATATTACTAATGTGGTCATTATCAGTATAGTACATAAGGTAATAAAATTAATTATTTCAGAATTAAGGTATAACATAATAATTGAGTTTAGAGGCAAAGCCCCATTTTTATATTATGTTTATGGCACTATAGGGAACCATAAAGGAAAAACTCAATTTTCCTCCTTCAGTGTAGGGAAAAACCCAAGTCTTTCCTACTGTGTATTTTTTTGTTACGAGTCTCTTTCTTATCTCTTCTGACACTTCTGATCACCAAATATGTGACAGTTTTTCCCATAACATGCAATTCTCTGTGACACCAGCTGGGTATCCTATAATTTAACTCAGTTCTGACACTATCTACCTAGAGATATTGGCATATCCCACAGGATAAATGCTCAGTATCACAAAAATTGCCCCCCAGATCCCACTTCAGAGGTCCATCACAAGCCAAGAGTATCTCCTGTGCTTCTGACCAACCAGCTACAGATCAGAGGTTCTAATGACTCCTCTTTGGATTCAATTAGTTTACTAGAGTGACTCACAGAACTCAGGGAGCATTTACTTATGTTTACTAGTTTATTAAAGGATATGACAAAGGACATAGATGAACAACAAAATGAAGAGATACACGGTGAGGTATAGTAGGAGGAAAACTCTCCAAATTCCATGCTTTTGGGATTTTCTGGAGTCTTTATCACATGGGCAGAATTGATTATTAATTTCATTTTTTTTTTAGCTCTTCTCTTTTCTCAAGAAAATGAGGGTCAGCATAAAAAATTCCAAGCTTCTAATTATGGCTTCTTAAAATTCTTAAAGAGATGGGAATACCAGACCACCTTACCTTCCTCCTGTGAAATCTGTATGCAGGTCAAGAAGCAACAGTTAGAACTGGACATGGAACAATAGACTGGTTCCAAATAGGGAAAGGAGAATGTCAAGGCTGTATATTGTCACCCTGCTTATTTAACTGAATGCAGAGTACATCATGCAAAATGCTGGGCTAGATGAAACACAAGCTGGAATCAAGACTGCTGGGAGAAATATCAATAACCTCAGATATGCACATTAAACCACCCTTATGGCAGAAAGAGAAGAAGAACTAAAGAGCCTCTTGATGAAAGTGAAAGAGGAGAGTGAAAAAGTTGGCTTAAAACTCAACACTCAGAAAACTAAGAATATGGCATCTAGCCCCATCACTTCATGGCAAATAGATGGAGAAACAGTGGAAACAGTGTCAGACTTTATTTTTGGGGGCTCCAAAATCACTGTAGATGGTGATTGCAGCCATGAAATTAAAAGATGCTTGCTCCTCAGTAGAAAAGCTATGACCAACTTAGCATATTAAAAAACAGAGACATTACTTTGCCAACAAAGGTCCGTCTAGTCAAAGCTATGGTTTGTCCAGTAGTCATGTATGGATGTGAGAGTTGGACTATGAAGAAAGCTGAGAAGAACTGATGCTTTTGAACTGTGGTGTTGGAGAAGACTCTTGAGAGTCCCTTGGACTGCAAGGAGATCCAACCAGTCCATCCTAAAGAAATCAGTCCTGAATATTCATTGCAAGTACTGATGTTGAAGCTGAAACTCTGATACTTTGGCCACCTGATGTGAAGCACTGACTCATTGGAAAAGACCCTGCTGCCAGGAAAGATTTAAGGCAAGAGGAGAAGGGGACAACAGAGGATGAGATGGTTGGATGACATCACTGACTCGATGGACATGAGTTTAAGCAAGCTTTGGGACTTGGTGATGGACAAGAAAGCCTGGTGTGCTGCAGCCCATGCGGTCACAAAGAGTCAGACATGACTGAGAGACTGAATTGAACTGAATTATGGCTTGACTTTTACAGAGACCAGCCTTCATCCAGGAACCATCCAGGAACCCACCCAGAATTGTCACATTACAACAAAAAAGGACTTCCCTGTTGACTCAGTGGTAAAGAAACTGCCTGGGAATGCAGGAAACATGGGTTCAATCCCTGATCCAAGATTTTGCCCCTCTTACCATCTTGCTGCAGCTTCTTGTTTGTCTTTGGACATGCGGTATCATTTTTTGGTGGGTTCCAGCATCCCCCTGTAGATGGTTCTTCAACCAGCAGCAAACAGTTGCGATTTTGGTGCTCTAGCAAGAGGAGTCTAGCCAAAGCTATGGTTTTTCCCATAGTCATGTATGGGTGTGAGAGTTGGACTATAAAGGAAGCTGAGCACTGAAGAATTGAGGCTTTTGAACTATGGTGTTGGAGAAGACTCTTATGAGTCCCTTGGACTTCATGGAGATCCAACCAGTCCATCCTAAAGGAAATCAGTACTGAATATTCATTGGAAGGACTGAGGCTGAAGCTGAAACTCCAATATTTTTGGCCACTTGATGCGAACTGACTCATTTGAAAAGACCCTGATGCTGGGAAAGATTGAAAATGGGAGGAGAAAGGGATGACAGAAGATGAGATGGTTGGATGGCATCACTGACTCAATGGACATGAGTCTGAGTAAGCTCTGGGAGTTGGTGATAGGCCTGGCTTATTGCCATCCATGGGGTCACAATGAGTCGGACACGACTGAGCAACTGAACTGACTGAACTGAGCAGGAGGAGATGACCACACATCCTTCTACTTTACCACCTTGAACCAGAAGCCCTATTTTTTACTTCTAATAATTTTTTACTTCTACTTCGAATACTGAGACTTTGATAATAAGTGTTGGTGAAATCTAGCAAGGCCCTGTTACATCATTCAAAAAACACTGTCAATAATAGTTATTGTAATACATCTATTTCAGCAAGTTTATGTCAAAATGTGCAAGTGCTTATGCACTTGTGCAGGTCTTTACAATAACCCAGTTTATACATGCCAGCACAGTCATCTGGTGTATACAGATCATCCATTTAGATTTTAATGCTAAAGCTAAAGGGATTTAAACACAAAGGGATTTTAGTGTCATGAAAGAATATTTTTTCACTTATATAAAAGCACATTTCAAAAATGGCCACAAGTAAGTAAAGAGATTGGTTCTAATTATACACTTTACTGCTGGTCTCATTTTGAACCTTATTTTTGCCTGCATTTCCCCCCCCATCATTGTGCCTCTAATTTAGTTTTCTCATATTATTAAATTGGCTAAGACCTTACATGCAATGTTGAATAGAAGTGATGATAGTGGGTCTCCAAATTTCATTTTTGAGTTTAAAAAGAATACTTAAAATATTTTACTTTATTTTATTGAGATGACTGAATTTCAAGGTGACCAATATAAGGACACAAAGCTAAAAAGGGTTCTGATTTTATAGAATTTTGCCCTGAAATAATAACCTTAACTTCAAGTTCTTTTACTTTGATTATCTATATCAGTTCCCCAGGAATTAGATGAGTAATGGATTTAGAAATTTCAGCCTGCCCCCAAAGGCACACCTACACAGACATATTCTTGGTTCAGCCCAGGTACCTGGTTAGCAAGGGGAGAGAGACTTAAATGCTTTCATCTTCTTAAAAATATAGGTATAGATATTGATAAATAAATCACCTCATTACCAACACTAATGAAACTGATTTCCCCTGCTGATTTTGTGATTAACCTCCTATCCAATACTTTATTCATTTTCTTGTCCTGCCCCTGTTACCTTCAGGATTAAAAGCAACAAAGAAAACGAGAGATTGCAACCAAGTAATTCCCTAATGGGATTTTCTCAGTAACAGACCGCTTTTTGTTTCTCATCTCTTGCTTAACAAAACCTTCAGGTTCCTGAACCTTCCCTGAGTTTCAGAAAGCCTGGCTCAAGTGTTAATAATCAGATGAGTGACAACATGTAAAGACGAAGAATAGCAGTCTGGCAGAAGAACTGGTGACATTTTATATAATAGATCAGCCATATAGCAGAGTCACAGGACCTTTAGTTCCTACCTGAAGGACATAGATAACAATGTCTGACACACATATATAAGTTGGTTTTTATGGAAGCCAGACTCCCTCCAGATGGAAACTACTGACCCCAATGGCAAGCATGTGGACCCCAGACCAGCTGGAACCAGAAGGTCGATTATTGAGATTCTTGAAACATCACCCTGTTACTTCACCGTCAAACAGGCAGAGAATTGTGTACTAACCAATCACACACCTGTGACTCTGTCCTTCACATAGTTATTTAAAAGCCCTTCACTGAAAGCCGTCTGGGAGTGTGGGTCTTTTGAGCATGACTTTTGAGCTGCCCATACTCCTTGCATGGTACCTGCAATAAGCTCTGTACTTTCCTTCACCACAAGCCCGTATCAGCAGATTTCTTTTGCTGCATGTTGGGCAATCAGACCCAAGTTCAGTTTGTTAACACTATTGGTACAATATAGAAGAATATATAATTTTAAAAGCAGAATTTTACACTTATGAAGATGTACTTTATATATTGTGATATTATATTACTAATTATTGCTGGACAACTGCCCAGTGCCCAGGTGTACATTGCAAATAAAATCTTTGCAAACTAGCTTCAGGCCTACAAGTATGCCCTTTCTTCTCTAGTTTTCACTCTACATTAGTTAAAAGAAAAAATAAGACTCCTTGTGGCCAAGAGAAAGATGAAAACAAAAAATCAAACAAAACTAGTGGCAGGGGTCTGACCAAGCCTATGACATACCCATTAAACTGAAAACTACCAGTGATACTGGAGAATCTTATTTATTGACTTGGAAAAAGCTGTTGAAAGAGCTACAAAAGTTGGTGACTGAAACAGAAAAGCCACAAAATTATACATAAAAAGATGAATTATTCTATTATTAATACTAGATAATATGATCTCAAAAGTTGTATATGGAAAAATAACTGTATACATTTTTATGTTTGTTATAAAAATGAAATATTACACTTTGAAACTAGTTATAAAATAAGATGATAAATAGTTTCATTATCATAATTTTTGAGATGAAAAGTAGCTATGATTAAATAATCAAAAACAGGTATTTTACATATATACATCTCTTTCTCTCTGATTCCTCAGTACAGACGTATAGAAACAATTGTATACATTTTGTGTATCTAAAATTTATACACATTATACATTTTCCATGTATAATGAAAATGTCATATCTATATGCATTTCTGATCCTGGAGCAAAGAATATATAACAAAACAAATAATTTTATGCAATTTATTAAGGAGGAACAACCACTGTAATTCATTCCATACTTGCTGTTACTGATGAAAATAACAAATCATGGGTTGGAGTCCAAGTGCTGTAAATGGCATGTTTCAAACAGCCGGGATCAAAATGCCTTTGGAACTGGAATAAAGAACAGGCATCTTTCAAAATATGACTCCCTACAAACAGTTACATGTAGGAGTGTGCATGTGTGTGTATGTGTGTGTGTGTATGTGTTCTGTGTATAAAAATATACTTGCAATTGATATTAAACAGCTAACTTTTTGATTTCCAGTGACTACCTGCCTTTGCTAAAAAAAAGGCTACAAAGATTCAAAATGATCTGTAAAAAAATTCTTTACACCAAATTATGTTCCATAATTATATTAATAATTTTAATATTCAAGAAACTTCAGTCAGAAACAGGTATTGGGATGATATAAATCAAAGTAGAGCCTCAAAACAAAAATAAATAAAGTCCTAATGCTGCTTCTTTTGATAAAGGTGACTTTCAGCAGCAAAAATTCTATATTCTGTAGAATGCAACCACTTTGCCCGCTGAATCAAGCAGAGTGTAGAGATACACAGGAAATACTATTGATTTTAAGCATTATTTGAACCAACAAACAGATTTAAAATGACCTTCCACTGTGATAACAATATCTATAATTTGAAAAGAGTTTGTAGAGGAAGAAATGTTGTAAGGTCTGGAGTAAGATAAATGGCAATTTATGGAGGTCAGTTGGCCAATTTCAGATCAAAATAGTTGATATTGCTACAAAGCAGTAAATATATCAACACAATTTCTGGAAAAAATCACAATCTGAGGATACTTTAATTTTCAAGGAATTGTTTTACTAGTCACTCTGGAATTGCTTTATCTATAAAGCTAATCTTATAACTTTGGCATTTCCTGCTTTCAGCTATGTTCACAGCAATAGAGTGGACTGGCTCCTTAAAAAGTGTAACTAGAGAAATTAATCTATTTTTAGGTTTGCTGAAATGACATTATATAATGATCTGTAAGTCTCAGGTCATCCCATGATTCAAAAAGTAGAAACAGTAATAATGAGTATATTTTTACAAGTTAACTTATTTTAACATGGATATTTTTCACTTAAACCTGGTAATGTTCTTTGAAGGTCTTTCCATTCCCCTGTTTTATAAATAGTTAAGCTTGGTGCCCATGATTTCTGTAATTGGTCTTGACTTAGGTTTAAATTTACAAATAGAAGTTAGTTCAACAATACAGGATGAACAAGTTCTGGAGATGTATTGTACAACATAGGGTCTATATGTAACAGTAAGGTATTATATGCCTACAAATTTACTAACCAGGTAGCATTTATGTTAAGCGCTCTTACCACACACACATAAATGATATAAAAATAAACTAATACATGAAGGAGGAATGAGGTATCTTATAGGAATCTTGTAGAAGTGAGGGATAATTAATGGCTTGATTGTGGTGATGATTTCACTGGGGTATACTTGTCTTCAACTTCATCAAGTTAAATATATGTAACTTTTAAAATATCAAATATGTTTCAGTAGAGTGTTTTTTTTAAGTAGTTTAAAATAATTCAAAGTTTTCCATATATATTCAGTAATCTAAGTTGGAAGAGCTTAGTGTAAATCACCATGTAGGGCTTTAGAGGTTACACAGCTTTAGAGGTTTACAATAATTAAAAGATGCTAAAAAAAAAAAAAAAGGCAAAGTAACCCTTCAAAAGGTAAAATCATGTAGAATGAACACAAAATACCTTTAAAACTGCCCAGAGAAGGGATATTCTTCTAACCCAACAGAAAAATATTTGCCTTTCTAACCAACTTCTACCTGGACACTCAGAAATGTCTAATTTCTCATTGTTTGCCTTATTCTTTCAGCCCCCATCTGTCAGAAAGCTCATTCGTTTCAGTCTTATGTTGGAAACTTGTATTCCAAATTCATCAAATTATTTTGTTGTGCTCTGACTCAACAATCAGTTCAAACACTCTGTTCTTGTTCTTGTTAATCTGGCTTAAAGCCAAAACATAATCTAATTAATAAGAGCTGAAAGAAGTATTTTAAGTATTTCTTACTGATTGAGTCCTTTGAGAATTACTTAGAATTTCTTTGGTTAGATTTTTAAAATCATGATAGTTTTAGTTATTAGAATTTCCTTAGGAATGATTTTCCTAGAGGGAAAATTTATAGACTTTTTTTTGAGGGCTCTGCAAATGTTGAGGAGAAGGCAATGGCACCCCACTCCAGTTCTCTTGCCTGGAAAATCCCATGGACAGAGGAGTCTGGTGGGCTGCAGTCCATGGGATCGCTAAGAGTCGGACACAACTGAGTGACTTCACTTTCACTTTTCACTTTCCTGCATTGGAGAAGGAAATGGCAGCCCACTCTAGTGTTCTTGCCTGGAGAATCCCAGGGACGGGGGAGCCCGGTGGGCTGCCCTCTATGGGGTCGCACAGAGTCGGACACGACTGAAGCGACTTAGCAGCAGCAGCAGCAGCAGCAAATGTTGAATTGCTTTACGAAGTGTCTATTATTGTATCCATTCATCTGCTCAAAACAGAAATATTAGGTAGACTTAAAAAATCATCTGTGAAAATATCTTGATGTTTCTTATTTCAGTGAATCAAAATCTGGAGAGCACAAAGGGGTAGGCAATAGTAGTTTTAAAATACTTTGGAACTTTGCTATTATCCTTTAGCTTTATTTGTCTCCGTTTGCTTTATCATTCTCATTATCAATTAACATATGTGTATATTGCTTTGTCTAAAGCACTGAGAGTGAAATGGAGACATCATTATCCCAACCTCCATCATTAAATACTTCATGGTGTATTGTATAAGAACAAGGTCATTCTTTTTCATAACTCCATTAATGAACTTTAGCATTGCTATTATTTAATCCACAATGTATTCCATTTGTTAATATTTAGCTTTTTCTTTTCTGATTCAGGATCTATTCCAGGACTACTCATCACATTTGTTTTTCATGTCGCTCTTGTTGTTCAGTTATGTCTGACTCTTTGCAACCCCATGAACTGCAAGACACCAGGCTTCTCTATCCCTCACTATCTCCCTGAGTTTGCTCAAGCTCATGTCCATTGAGTCAATGATGCCATCCAATCATCTCATCCTCTGTTACCTCCTTCTCCTCTTGCTCTCAATCTTTCACATCTTTAGGGTATTTTCCAATGAGTTAGTTCTTCACATTAGGTGGCCAGAGTATTAGGAACATGGTTTCAGATTTTCTTTGTCTTTCTTGACCTCAACATTTTTGTAGAAAATCCCACAATTTGAATTATTCAAATTTTCTCTCATGATTAGATTCATGTTATATTTTGGGGATGGAGGCAATGATAACACAGAAATGATGTGTCTATTACATATTTTGAGGAAATTTTTTGGATAGTTCACGTGGTCTCAGAACTGATTAACTGGAATCATGAAAGGAGAAGTAATGTATAAAAGATTACTCTGCAGAGAGGATAAACTGCCAGAAACATAAATTTCATTTCTTTTTAATGAATTATTTATATTAATCCATATTGCATGCCTGGAACTGCAATAGATGTTAGAACAATATTGATAAAAATGCTGAATGAGTAGCATCAGGGATCAGCAAACTACAACCTTCTGGCCAAGGCCATGGCCATGGCCATTCATTCCTGGATTGTTTAGGGCTACTTTAGTGCTACATTAGCAGAGCGGAGTAGTAGTGACAGAGATCTTTTGGCCAACAAAGCTTGAGATATTTACTATCTGGTTTTTCAAAGAAAAAATTTTCCAATCCCTATTTTAAGATAGCGTAATTCTAGCTAATATATATATATATTTTTAAATAAATAGCCATTGTAGATACATGAGCAATGAGAAAAATAGGTTGCCAGTCATGTGGCTGTATTTGGGGAAAATGAGTAGATTTTGATGTTGCATCTTATAAATATTGCACTATCTATGTAGTACAAAATATGCAGTGCTTTAATATCCTCTATTCTAAATATCCTAGGCCTTCCTTGGAAAGAATAAGTGATGCCGCTTAGCCAGAAATCCCTAATGTTTCTGAGTCTACCCTTCCTACTGTTGTTCTCTTGCCTACTGCCAACCGTAGACCTTACTTCAAAAGACTAAGCTCAGAAAGCTTCAGCATTTCCTGTGTCAGCAAAGACTTTCTTTTTCCTCCAAGCAATTTATTAAAGCAGGAATCAGATTGACTCTATTGAAATATATTCCATCTTTCCTGAAGACAGAATTTTGTCCCATTTAAGAACTCTTCTGCTTATGTCTTGAGCAGAATCACATTTTCAAACTGGTGTCTGGACACGCAGATAAATCCCATTACCCAGTAATAGGATTTGTCTGCAAACCTCCTGTGCACTCCTTTGGTAAGTAAGAAGTCCTTCACAGTGGGCTGCTTTTTTTCTTTAGGTTTACCCTGACATCTGTCCAAATAATTTCACTCTACGATGCATTTGTTTCATTTAAACCCACCAAAAGTGTGAGAGACTAGTAGTTGATAAAGTTCTTGAATAGCATCAGTATTCTCCCTCATTTCATTCAAGGAGATGCTCTAAATTTAACCTTTGTCTGGGAAAGAACCACAATTCAAAGTAACTTGAGAAAGAAACCAACAGCTGTGTTCTTAGACGATGTATTAGTCACTACCACTTATAAGTCTCTGTCATTCAAGCTGCCTCAAAAAAGTGGTTAAAAAACTGTTAAAGAATAGTAGCCTGAAAAATAGAAATGCTGCTGGTAACCTGAGAGTAGAAATATACTTTGGGAATTAATGACAACATGATCTGGTTTTCAGGGTAGAGTGGTAATTTTCATTAATAATAGTGTTACCAAACCAAACTTGGGTTTATTCACTTTCACACAGTGAAGCCAATCTATTGACACCAGGTTGTGGTGAAAGAAAGCGCACAATATATTGCAGGGTTCCAAGCAAGGAGCTAATGCTAAAAAGACCTGAACTCCCTATGGCTTCAGGGACATGTTTTTAAAGATGGGGCTGGGGCTTGTGGTTAGCTTATGACCGTTTTTTTGATTGATTGATGGTGAGGTAATTGGAAGTCATAATCATCAACTTTCTGGTTTCAACCAGTCTGGAATCTACATACCTACAGGCAGCATAGAGTTAAATGCTTCCATTTTGGGGGTGACTGGTTTCAGTATCTTCAAAACAGCTCAAAGAATGTGTCTCAGAATATTATCTACAGCCCTTGAGATGGAACTAAAGATCCCTGACTTTGTTTAATGGCTAAACTATTATTTTGTCTTGCTTAACAGTTTTCCTTTGTTGCTGCATTTTTTCCTCACTTCTCTGATTAAATTTATTTTTGAACCCAGGGAAGGCCTAGAAGACTAAAATTTCTCTATAAACAAGATGCAGATGAAGGGCATGGGGAATGGGATTCTGTCCTTGAAAGTCCAATAAAGTCCTGGTTAGTTACAATAGTACACCTTAGTTAAACTAGATCAGTAAGATTAAACTAAGTGAAGCTGGATCAAAACTCCAAAGTGTCCTTATGTGGTAACTTCTTTGCCTGTACCTTCAATGCTAGTTGGTCACAAGAGAAGAGACCTCCATGTCTTCCTCTGAACAGGACTCTTCTCTGTTTTCTGTCTAAATTTCTAAAGATAACAGTACTAGTAGTTGCTAGAAAGTGACATTCTGTACCATGTTCCTTACTTATTTTATCTGTAATTCCTACAGTCTTTTTGCCAAGCAGATATCATGGTCTCATAGTTAGGTGAATGGGCCGTGGAATGGCTTTAATTCTTTAAAAGCCAATTAGTATTGACAGAATTAGGATAAAACATATCTAATGCCAAATCCGCTTTACTTTTCCATCAGTGCTTTATAATTGCTATTGGTGATTATTTGACTGCATTAATTAAATGTAGGGGGGATGTTCACAATATTAACTGAAATTTGAATGCTCTTTGTTCTCAATGAGCTTTATTTCATGCCAAAATCACATTTTTCCTAATTGCAAAATGATACAGTAACCAAAAATGCTGTGCAGTGACAGTGAGACTGCGTATTTGTGCATTATTTGACATCTACTGATTACTTTATTGCCTGATAGATGCCAACCTGACACAAACAGAAAGACTTCTGGATATTGACTTTTTCTTTTCAAATGATCTTAAAGATTTATTGTCAAATGACATTGAACCGTAAATATACATCCAACTTCCATACTCTGAGTTTTATGTTTTTCATGTTTTATAGAAACTGTGTTTTCAAGTTAGTTCAAATATTAGTAAATTTAGTTGTTTTAATTAATCTTCATTTTAAAAGTTTTAGTTGTTTTTAGAGACAAAGAAAATAGCCATAATTTTATATGGATCCATACAAAATTAAAAAGTAATACCTGCACATAAATTTACCAGGCTAAGTGGACTTTACTTATTACCATGTTAAATGTACACTAATTTTAAACAGAGATAACAGATGTTACTGGAAACCTCCTCCCAAGACTTACTGTGAGATGCTAGAACCATCTCTACAAATATCAGACACCATCTCAACCTCTTCTGCTTCTGAATTTGTAAGAAGAATGAGTGGAAAAGAGACAACAGAAGTAGAAAACCATTTATTTTGAAGGAAATGAAGTGTTTATAGTAAGAATTATTATCTTTGCCTAAAATAAGTTGAAGAGTGTGAGGAAAGGGACACATAAATGGGAAGTCTCCAAGAGAATAACTTGTGTTGCACAATGCCTGTAAAAGGAGAGACTCCCTGATTGAATCTCTAAGTCTTCAGAGCCATGAACTTTGGAGTGACGCATGACCAGTAGGGTGAAAAGGAACTAACAATGTGGAGTCCAAATAGAAAAGAAAAATCTCTAATGGGCTAGACAATCATTAAAGGAAGAAGAAGAAAATAGAGTTGTTCAAGTGACCACTAGTTCAAGTGAGGTTATGCCTCAACAGGAAAGAGAAGTGGAGACACAGGACCAATGGGGAGCATAGACACTCTCTATGAGAGAGACCTTATTAAAAGATAGGATGGTTGTGAGGGGTTGAAAAGTAGCCCAAACACATACCCACTCCTCCCTACATTGATAAAGACCACTAGAATGAAACAGGACCAAGCCAAAGCCATGCAACGATCTTGTCCCAGCACTGGTATAGCAATTTAACAAATTTAACAAATTCGAGTCTTGTCTCCTCTATCTGAATTCCATATCCGCATCCTGTAGGCAAATACTGAGGAAGAAATAGAAAAGGAGTAGAACATAAGACCATTATTTTCCTCCCATTTTGTCTCTCCCAAGCCATACATTTCACCAACAGTTCAGTTCATTTCAGTAGCTCAGTTGTGTCAAACTCTTTGTGACCCCATGAACCCAGCACGCCAGGCCTCCCTGTCCATCACCAACTCCTGGAGTTTACTCAAACTCATGTCCATTGAGTCGGTGATGTCATCCCACCATCTCATCCTCTGTTATCCCCTTCTCCTCCTGCCCTCAATCTTTCCCAGCATCAGGGTCTTTTCAAATGAGTCAGCTCTCCACATCAGGTGGCCAAAGTATTGGAGTTTCAGCTTCAACATCAGTCCTTCCAGTGAACACCCAGGACTGATCTCCTTGCAGTCCAAGGGACTCTCAAGAATCTTCTCCAACACCACAGTTCAAACACATCAATTCTTTGGTGCTCAGCTTTCTTTATAGTCCAACTCTCACATCCATACATGACCACTGGAAAAACCATGGCCTTGACCAGATGGACCTTTGTTGGCAAAGTAATGTCTCTGCTTTTTAATATGCTGTCTAGGTTGGTCATAACTTTCCTTCCAAGTAGTAAGCATCTTTTTATTTCATGGCTGCAATCACCATCTGCAGTGATTTTGGAGCCCCAGAAAATAAAGTCTGACACTGTTCCCACTGTTTCCCAATCTATTTGCCATGAAGTGATGGAACTGGATGCCATGATCTAGTTTTCTGAATGTTGAGCTTTAAGCCAACTGTTTCACTCTCCTCTTTCACTTTCATCAAGAGGCTCTTTAGTTCCCCTTCACTTTCTGCCATAAGAGTGGTATCATCTGAGGTTATTAATATTTCTCCTGGCAATCTTGATTCCAGCTTGTGCTTCCTCAAGCCCAGTGTTTCTCATGATGTACTCTGCATATAAGTTAAATAAACAGGGTGATAATATACAGCCTTGAGGTACTCCTTTTCCTATTTGGAACCAGTCTGTTGTTCCATGTCCAGTTCTAACTATTGCTCTCTGACCTGCATACAGATTTCTCAAGAGGCAGGTCAGGTGGTCTGGTATTCCCATCTCTTTCAGAATTTTCCACAGTTTATTGTGATCCACACAGTTAGAGGCTTTGGCATAGTCAGTAAAGCAGACATAGATGTGTTTTCTGGAACTCTTTTGCTTTTTTGATGATCCAGTGGGTGCTGGCAATTTGATCTCTGGTTCCTCTGCCTTTTCTAAAACCAGCTTGAACGTCTGGAAATTCACGTTTCACGTATTGCTGAAACCTGGCTTGGAGAATTTTGAGCATTACTTTACTAACTTGTGAGATGAGTGCAATTGTGCAGTAGTTTGAGCATTCTTTGGCATTGCCTTTCTTTGGAACTGAAATTACCAACAGTTGAAGAGATGAATGCTTTGAATCAGGCAAAAAATTTTTTACAAAGGTAAATAAGACTGATCAGAACTTTATTTATTCACTCAGGGTGATTTTAAGTGAATGTAAGGGAGGGTTGCATATAGACCCACTGTAGGACAGTGATTAGTATAAATGCAAATATTATCATTTTATACACTACTGAGACAGAACTTAAGTAGCAAATTATAAAAATTTAAAATGCCAATGCTATAATCATGTTCCTTTCAAAAACTGTGTTCTTGTGGTTCTCATAAACCATAAAAGCTGTTGTCACTTAGGTACAATAATTTATATTATCAATTGGTCCTTATGATCAAACAGAAGTGCATCTTCTTGGCATGGTATGTGTCTTTTTGTGACATAGGAAGATAGGAAATGGATAGATAGGCAGGAGGAACGGATTTAAGCTATGATAAACAGGAAAGGTAACTGTTATAGCAATAGTGAACATTTAAATTTTTTTATTTTAATTTTCATTATTCCTGTATCTAAACTGCTAAACTGATAATACTATTATAGGAAAAATTTGGGGGCTAGCTAGGGTTTCTCTGGTGGCTTAGATTATAAAGAATCGGCCTGGCAGGAGACAGGAGACCCAGGTTCAATTCCTTGGTCGGGGGGATCCCCTGGAGAAGGGAATGGCAACCAACTCTAGTATTCTTACCTGGAGGATTTCATGGACAGAGAAGTCTGGCAGGCTACAGGCCATGGGGTCGCAAAGACTCGGGACATGACTAAGCAACCTCACTTACCCACACACTTACTCATTAGAGTAAGAGGAAAGGGATTTGATTACTCTTGATATGTATACATTAAATATAATCTAATTGGTGGGGAAGGGGAATTCAGTTGAGGCTGCTTTTCACAAAAGAACAGGCAGGATGAGACTCTCTGAGAGTGATTCTCCACTAAGAATTGGGAGTCTAAACCAGACTGGTGACCCAGACTGTTTCCTGAAGAAAGCATTTGTCTAGGCTCTGGCTTGTGTCCAGTGGAGCCTATAATTTCAAATTTTACCTCTCTCATCCTCTTCCCTGAGTTAGGGTAATAAACTGCTAACTTGTCGTTCTGTTCCCAGAGAGCAGGTTATTGTTTTGTTGAGAAAGAATTCAGAGATGGATGTAAGAAAAGCAAAGCAAGAATTTGTTAAGCCATAATGTGCTCCTAAGGGAAGAGCAGGCAGACTCAGGTGAGTAGCTATGCTGAGGCTGAGTTTCTTTGGCAAGTTGATAATATGGGGTGTGAAAATGAATGCACAGAATATTCATTGGAGAGGAAGGGGTTTGGGGCCATATTTCCTGATGTTTCCTCCCAGCTCCACCTTCCTGAAAAGAGGAATTTTGTCCTTATTTAGTCTTTATTTTTCCTAAAGCGTTTTTTATTTTAATTTTTTTAAATTCCAGTATAGTTGATTTACAATATCATGTTAATTTCAGGTATACAGAAAAGCAATTATTTTATAAATATATTTGTATATATATAGTCATACTCATATATATATATATATATATGTAATTTTTTCAGATTCTTTTCCCTTGTAGGTTATTACTAAATATTGAGCATATTCCTTGTGCTATATAATAGGTCCTTGTTGGTTATCCCTTATTTAGTTATGATTGGAAGTGTCAAGATGTTGTTGCATGATGGGTACTTCTTATCTACAAGGCTAATTTTATTGTAATGAGAGCATAATGAGCAAAAGCATTACATTCTAATGCTGGAGGTTCCTGCCTTTCCCCATCTTTCTTTATCTGCCTCTACAACCTTTGTTACTCCAAAATTTATGGTTTCTTGTCAGTCCAGAGGTTCTTGCTTCTCTTTGTCTGCCCAAGGACCCCCTTTGTTCATAAGACTTATCCTTCCACATGACCTGTGCCCACTCGCTTTTTTCTGCTCATATCTAGCTATCTGTCTGCTCTAACAGTTCTACAGCCTATTTTAAAACATGAGACAAGTGCTCGGGCCTGGTGCACTGGGAAGACCCAGAGGAATCAGGTGGAGAGGGAGGTGGGAGGGGGGATCGGGATGGGGAATACGTGTAAGTCTATGGCTGATTCATATCAATGTATGACAAAACCCGCTGAAATGTTGTGAAGTAATTAGCCTCCAACTAATAAAAAAAAAAAAAAAACAGAAACAGAATATCTCAATAAAATAAATCAGATCATTATACAACTCTGCTTAAAAAAAAAAAAAAAAAAAACCTTCCAAAGTGAAAAAAAAAGAAGAAGAAGAAGTCCTTAAGATGGCCCATTTGGCCCTACAAAACTTGATTTACTACTGTGGCTTTCATTATCTGTTTAATATCATTTCTTTCTAACCACCTCCCCACCGCCTCACTACTGTTTCTTTTCCATTTCCATCCTCACTAACCTTATGCTGATCTTTAAGCACATCAGGCCATAGGGGCTCTGCAAAGACCACTTCCTCTATCTGGAACACTCTTCCCAGATACCTGCATAACTCATACCCTCACCTTGAAGTCTTCACTCAAATATCACCTGTAATCTGAGCACTCTATTTATATTTGTCATGTACCTCACCCAGTCCCTATTTTGTAGATACTTTAATATAGCAGAACCAATTGGTCAATAAACATATCTTTTAATTTTCTGATGATATTTTAATGAGCACTTTTAGACTCAAGTGTCCCAAATTCATGATAAATTATGTCATCAAATTAATTTTTACTATATTCGAAGCTGATGAGATCTATGAAAGAACATTTTAAAAGAACAAGCAAGACATTATTTACGAAATACATTTTGTAAGGATACAGCTGTCATAGAGCTCTTGGGTCACCAGGTGCATTGTCAATGAGCAGTAATATTTTGAAAGAAATCTTTTTTTTTCTGATCAATGGTAGATCTTAACAATGGGCTTAAAACATCCAATAAACCATGTTGTTAACAGATGTGCTGTCATCTGGGCTTTGTTGTTACATTTATAGAGCACAGGAAGAATAAACATTATAATTCTAAGATTTTTCACAATGGTAAGTGAACATTAGCTTCAACTTAAAGTCACCAGCTGCATTAGACCCTAACATGAAAGTCAGCATGTACTTTGAGACCTTGAAGGCAGATATTGATTTCTCCTCTCTAGCTATAAAAGTCTTAGATGGCATCTTCCAATGAAAAAATGTTTTGTCTACATTGAAACTCTATTGTGATGAGACCCAAAAGTGTCCAGAAGTTGTCTTTGCCTCATTACCATGTTAAAATTTCCACCCCAAAAGGGGGAACTGGCGCTTTTTTAGGCATGGTTAGTGTCTTGTGCAATGGAGCACTACGGACTGCACATGTTCTGGCTATTTCTGGAAATCGCTGACCCTTTTGACAAATTCTGATGGCCCACTCACTTCTTACCCTTTAAAAGTTTTCTATTCCCTGCCCTCTATCCAAGGAAAGGTAGTCTTTAGAGTATGAGCCCTCCCTTTCCCATTCCTTGATCAACAAATACAGTTTCTGCTGTGCTTTGTAGAAAAACTAAACAAAATATATTGCTTAGTGTAGGTTTAGTCACTAAGTCGTGTCTGACCCTTGAGACCTCATGGACTGTAGGTTGCCAGGCTCTTCTCTCCATTTGATTTTCCAGGCAAGAATACTGGAGTGGGTTGCCATATCCTTCTCATGGGGATCATCCCAACCCAGGGATCAAGCTCATGTCTCCTGTGTCTCCTGCACTGTAGGCAGATTCTTTACTGACTGAGCTACCAGGGAATCCAACACTGTTTAGTGTAATCACCTTCATTAGTTTTCTTAGCTAGATCTTCTAAATAGCTTGCTTCAGCTTTTACATCAGTTCTTGCTGCTTCACCTTGCACTCTTATATTATAGATATGGCTTTTCCCCTTAAATTTCATGAAAGAAACTCTTTAAGCTTCAGATTTTCCTCTGAAGCTTCCTTACCTCCCTCAACCTTCATGGAATTGAAAAGAGTTAGGGCTTTGCTCTGGATTTAGGCTTTGGTTTAAGGGAATGTTGTAGCTGATTTGCTCTTCTTTCCAGATCACTAAAATTTCCTCCATATCAGTCATAGGCCATTTTGCTTTCTTATCATCCATACGTTCACTGGAGTAGCACTTTTAATCTCCCTTAGAAGTTTTCCTTTGCAATCACAGTGTGGTTGACTGTTTCAGCCTGTCTCAGCTTTGGACATGCCTTCCTCCCTAAGGTAATCATTTCTAGCTTTTGATTTAAAGTCAGACATCTAAGTCTTAAAGACTTAGAGGCAATTATAATATGATTAGTTGGTCTAATTTCAACATTGTTATGTCTCAGGGAATAGGGTGACCTGAACAGAAGGAGACAGAGCATTTTTTAAGTTCATCATCTTATACAGCAGCAGTTCAGTTTAGTTCAGTCACTCAGTCATGTCTGACTCTTTGTGATCCTATGGACTGCAGCATGCCAGGCTTCACTGTTCATCACCAATTTCTGGAGCTTGCTCAGACTCACGTCTTTTGAGTCGGTGATGTCACCCAACCATCTCATCCTCTGTCATCCCCTTCTCTTCCTGCCCTCAATCTTTCCCAGTATCAGGGTCTTTTCTAATGAGTCAGCTCTTCACATCAGGTGGCCAAAATATTGGAGTTTCAGCATCAGTTCTTCCAATGAATAATTCAGGATTGATTTCCTTTAAGATTGACAGGCTTGATCTCCTTGTAAGGGACTCTCAACAGTTCATGGTGACCCAAAACAATCACATGTACATCAAAGTTGCACCAAAGTAGTGACACAATTATTGCTGATCACAAATCACCATAACAAATATATAACAATTAAAAATTTTCAAATATTGTGAAACTTACGAAAATATGATGCAAAAATAGGAAGTGAGCAAATACTGTTGGGAAAAAAGGCACCAGCACACTTGCTGAATGCAGGGTTGACACAAACCTTCAATTTGTAAAAAATGCAATATGTATTATTCCAGAGAGTCAAGGATGGCTCAATATTTGAAAATCAATCAAGAAAATATATGTATTAACAGACTGAAAAAAAGTAACATGGTCAAATAAACTGATGCATAAAAAGTATTTGAGAAAATTTAATAGCACTCATTAAAAAAAAAAACAAACTATCAGAAACATAGTAATAGAGGGAACTTTCTTAACTTGATTTTTAAGAAAACTTAGAAAAAATTGCCACATCTAATAATGTAGGATTGAATGGCAAAAAATTAAACACTTTTATTCTAAGTAGAGAAAAAAGTAAGAATGCTCATTCTCATCTTTTCTATTCTATGCTATAATTTTAGCCAGGATGTTAGGGCAAGAAAAGAAAATAAAAGGCACACAGATCAGAAGAGGGAAAATAAATCTGTTGCTATTTGTACATGACATGATGATCTATGTAGAAAGCCCTAAGAAATTTACTCAAAAAAAAAAATCGCTAAAATTAATAAATGAATTCAACACATCAAAAAGCTCATACACCATGATCAAGTCGGGTTTATTCCAGAGGTGCAAGGATTCTTCAATATATGCAAATCAATCAGTGTGATGTACCATATTAACAAATTAAAAGATGAAAACCATATGATCATCTCAATAGATGCAGAAAAAGCCTTTGACAAAATTCAGCACCCATTTATGGGCATAAACATAACCTCCTTCAACATAGTAAAGACCATATATGATAAGCCTACAGCAAACATTATTCTCAATAGTGAAAAACTGAAAGCATTCCCTCTAAGATCAGGAGCAAGACAAGGGTGTCCACTTTCACCACTATTATTCAACATAGTTCTGGAAGTCCTAGCTACAGCAGTCAGAGAAGAAAAAGAAATAAAAGTAATCCAGATCAGAAAAGAAGAAGTAAAGCTCTTACAGTTTGCCGATGACATGATACTGTACATAGAAAACCCTAAAGATAGTATCAGAAAATTACTAGAGCTAATCAGTGAATTTAACAAAGTTGCAGGATACAAAATCAATACAGAGAAACCACTTGCATTTCTATATACAAACAATGAAAAATCAGAAAGAGAAATTAAGGAATCAATCCCATTCACCATTGCAACAAAAAGAATTAAATATATAGGAATAAACTTACCTAAGGAGACAAAAGATCTGTATACACAAAATTATAAGACACTAATGAAAGAAATCAAAGATGACATAAACAGATGGAGAGATATTCCTTGTTCCTGGGTAGGAAGAATCAATTTTGTGAAAATGAGTATCCTACCAAATGCAATCTCCAGATTTAATGTGATCCTTATCAAATCACCAATGGTATTTTTCACAGAACTATGACAAAAAATTTCATGATTCATATGGAAACACAAAAGACCATGAATAGCCAAAGCAGTCTTGAGAGAGAGTCAAGGAACTGGAGGAATCAACCTTCCTGACTTCAGATTATACTACAAAGCTCCAGTCATCAAGACATTGTGGTACTGGCACAAAAACAGAAATACAGACCAATGGAACATGATAGAAAGGCCAGAAATAAACCCATGCACCTATGGGTACCTTATTTTTGACAAAGTGGGCAAGAATATACAATGGGGCAAAAAGAGCCTCTTCAATAAATGGTGCTGGGAAAACCGGTCAGAATGGCCATCATCAAAAAGTCTACAAACAGTAAATGCTGGAGAAGGTGTGGAGAAAAGGGAACACTCTTGCACTGTTGGTGGGAATGTAAATTGATACAGCCAGTATGGAAGACGGTATGGAGATTCCATAAAAAACTAGGAGTAAAACCACCATATGATCCAGCAGTCCCACTCCTAGGCATATACCCTGAAGAAACCAAAATTGAAAAACACACATGCATCCCATTGCTCATTGCAGCACTATTTACAATAGCTAGAACATGGAAGCAACTTAGATGTCCAGTGACAGATGACTGGATAAAGCAGTGGTACATCGACACAATGGAATAATACCCAGCCATAAAAAGGGACATATTTGAGTCAGTCCTAATGAAGTGGATGAACCTAGAACCTGTTATACAGAGTGAAGTGAGTCAGAAAGAGAAAGAGAAATGTCATAATCTGACACATATATGCGGAATCTAGAAAAATGGTACTGAAGAATTTATTTACAGTGCATTGGTGGAGAAATAAACATAAAGAATAGAACTTATGGACACGGGGAAAGGGGAGGAGAGGGTGAGATATGTGGAAAGTGTAACAAGGAAACTTATACTACCATATGTAAAATTGATAGCCAATGGGAATTTGCTGTATGGCTAAGGAAATTGAAACAGGGGCTCTGTGTCAGCCTGAGGGGTTGGGATGGGAAGGGAGATGGGAAGGAGTTTCAAAAGGGAGAGGCTATATGTATATGGCTGATTCATGTTGAAGTTTGACAGAAACCAGTAAAATTCTATAAAGCAATCATCCTTCAATAAAAAATAAATTATATTTTTTAAAAAAGTAAATGAATTCAGCAAGGTCACAACACTCAAGATCCACATAGAATAATTATAAACTTCAGATGCTGCTGCTGCTGCTAAGTCGCTTCAGTCGTGTCCAAAAACTTCAGATGACATAGGCGCAAATCTTTGGGTTCTAGGTGTGAGGTGAGCAGAAGTAACACAGCTTAGATTAGGAGTAGGCCTTCCTACTTGGTAAGATTATCAGGCCACCTGGATACAACCAATTAGCCAATTAGGACCAATTAGCTTTCACTTAATACTGACCGCTGTTTGCCAATTAGGAAATTAGGAACGGGGCGGAAACCCCCAGGAAAGTCCCGCGCGCGTGAAAGTATTGACCAATGAAATTGCTCTGCAAACGTGTAACCAATTCGCTTCTCACACTATAAATTTGTGTAACAGCTTGGGCTCGGGGCTCTCTGACCCGCACCACTGCGTTGGTTGCGGGCAGAGAGTCCTGGCTCGAGTCAGTAATAAACTTCCCTTCCTGCGAGTTGCATTGTCTTGGAAGCCTTCTCTCTTCCCGCTCAGGGATTCGGACATCGGGCATAACACTAGGACTGAGTGAAGAATTTTTAAACTTGACACTAAACACATAATCCATAAAAAAAAAAGTGATAAATTGGGCTTTGTCAAAATTTTAAACAACTTCTGTGAGATTTTCAGTTAATACAAAGAGAAGCTACTGTCTGGGGGAAATTGTTGCAGATCACATATATGACAAATAACATATCTCTCGAATACGTGAAGAATTCTCAAAAGTCAACTCTAAACAATAATCCGATTAATGAATGAGTAAAAGATTTGAAGAGACATTGCCATTTCACTGATTAGCATCCAAGATTGGCAAATAAACACATGAAAAAGTATCACCATGATTAGCCATCAGTAAAATCCAAATTAAGACTGTGATGAGATAGCAGTGTATACATAATAGAAGAGATAAAATTTAACAACAACAATAATAATAATACCCCATGCTGACTAATACACAGAAACTGAATCTCTGTCTAAGCTTTGTAGTAATGTAAAATGGTACAAGCAGTTTGGAAAATAGTCTGACATTTTCTTATAAAAATAAAAATGAAAACTATCATAAGACCCAGCAATTGTATGTTTCCTAGAGAGTTGAAAACTTATGTTCACTGAACATGGACTTTCATAGCAGCTTTATTTCTAATAGACAAACCTTGGAAGCATTGAATAATGCTTCAGTAAGGGAATGGTTAAGCACACTGGGATACATTCATACCATTGAATGTTACTTAGCAATAAAAAAGTAATAAACTATTGATTCACACAACAATTTGCATGGCTCTTAAGGGCATTGTGCTGGGTGAAAAAAAAAAGTCAATTGCATCAAGTCAAAAACTGTATGCTTCCATTTATATAGCATTCTTGAATACTGGAATTATAATGGGAAACAGATTCATGACTGCTGGAGAAGGGGGGGACTTAATGTAGATTATGCTGGTGGTTATGTGTGATATAAAAGGGTACCAGAGAGAGACCTCTGTGGTGAAGGAGTCTTCCTATGCTCATTGCAGAGGTGGTTATGCTAATCAACCCATGTAATAAAATGACATAGAATTATGCATGTACATTGTACCAGTATCAAATTCTTCATATTGACAATATGCTATAATTGTGTAAGTTGCAGCCACTAAAGAAAACTTGTAAAGTGTACATAGCTCTTTTCCAAACTAACTTCACAATCTCCTCTGAATCTAAAATTGTTTCAAAAAAATTAAGGAATTAAGAACATATAAACTTGAAATAAAACCTTGTAAAAAATATGTTAAACTGGATAGAACTAATGAAAATAATCATAAACTGGAATTCCTCTGGGCGTCACGGTCTGTATTGATGCCCATATTTATTTTTTGTGTTACTTGAATGTTATCCTGTATATATATATATATATATATATATATATATATATATACTGTAATTTTCGGGACAATGACTTTTATCTGTTCTGTTTAATTCCAAGAGCTTAGATCAATGTTTGCATATATGATTCATGCAGTAGAAATCTTTTGAATGAGATAAGTAAGATAGTTGATCCATAACTTTAACATGCCCAGAGAATAATATCATTTCATAATAGATGAAGTATACTCATAGTCTCAGATCCTGATCATGATAATTATAAACCTTTTACCCAAACACCTTTTAATCCCCTCCCTTTCCATTAGATCTTATTTCATTTATCACAGTAAGTGCAGCACACGGTTACTTTAAGGTTGCTTTTGCAAGTTCTAAGTAAACAAACAAAAAATGCGTTGTTGGCCTTAAAGTGTATAATTTGAACAACAAAGAACAAAAAATAATTTTAAAATAGAATTTTACCTATTTTAAGTGTATTTATTTAAAGGCCAAGAGATAGCCTGTTTGGGGGGAGATAGCTTTGGTTGCATTAATTTTGGAACAGGACATATGAGCAGCATGACGGGTCATGGTTTAGTTTGGACAATTTGGGTTTAACAAGACAGGTAGGCAGAAACAGCCAAGGTCTCATAAATGTTACAGTTAAGTACTTATTTTAGGACTTCAAGGTGTATCATGGTCATCTTTTGGCCAGCATAGGACTGACTCATGGTCAATAGGCTTAAGCCAGATCCCAGAATCTATATATTTAGCGACTCTCTGTGGTTTCTGAATCTACAGAACAAGGAAGTTCTGTGATCACAGAAGATTCTTGAGTAATGAGCACAGCTGTTAGCTTTTCATTTGAGTTTTGGTTTTCCTTGGTGACTTCAATCATTGGCCCAGGTTATCAGCTATATAGAGCCATTTAAGACTGGAAAGGATTAACATGGAACTGTAATGCTGATGAATATAAAAAGTAGAATCATAAAGCGATCCTGTCCCATGCACCAATTTTCCACAGTCCTAACTAGGGAAACAAATATCAAGCTCCATCTGAACTGCCTGCAATAGATGACTCAAAAAATAGTAGTGGCAAAGTCTCAAAGTTTTATTTTCTTTTCTCTTTTGACATTAGTTAGGTATCGATATGCCAAAGATTATCTTTTAGAAACTAGTGAGTGGAGTTAAAGAAAAAAAAATCCAGTTCCATTTTTTATAATTAGAGGTCTAGAATTTTAAACTAGCATAAGAAAAAAAAAAGTTTGCTCTGAAAATAAAGTTTAGAAAGAGGATGGCAGTCATTGACTCCTGACATTTGGGGGTCATTGTCCACAAAATTTGGGGGTAGAAGTTATTTACATATGAAAGTCTCCTGCCAGATGCTAGATGCAAGTTTCTTGAGAAATCTTTCTCTTTTGTGATGCTATTTTCTCTGGAGTATTTTGAGAGATTCCCAATTATAGATGTCTGAGTTGTAAAGACCTCCAGTTCATGGGAATAAAATATTTTTCAGTGGGCAAATGAAGTTCCAGGCATCCAACCCTTGTAATTTAATTACAGTATTTGTAGTTAATAGTACCTGATAAGGTCCTTTCAACAAATTCAAGAGTAGATCTATGCTGGCATCACTTTTAGTAAAACTGGGTTTCCTGATTGAAGGTTCTATAGGGATTCCCTGGTGGCTCAATGGTAAAGAATCCAGCTGCATTATAGGAGACCTGGGTTCAATCCCTGGGTCGGGAAAATCCCTTGGAGAAGGAAATAGCAACCCACTCCAGTATTCCTGCCTGAAAATACCCATGGACAGAAGTGCCTGGCAGGCTACAGTCCCTGGGGTTGAATAAAGTCAGACATGACTTAGCACTAAACAACAACAAATCCCTGAGAAGTCATTTGGACCTATTAGTTATAAAGACGAATATATTGCTTTAAATCTCTAAGTATTTGATCACTTGCTATGGATTAAATCGTGTCCCTCCAAATTCATAGACTTTTTTTTTTTTTTAAACAAGACCCCTAAATCTCCTGCATGCCAATGTGACTATATTTGGAGTTAGGGCCTATAAAGAGGTAATTAAGGTTAAATGCAATCACAGGATGAGGCCCAGATCCAATCCAATTGGTATCCTTATAAGAGAAGACAACAAAGAGTACTGTCTCTGTCTCTCTCCTGCTATGTGAAGATGCGATGAGAAGGTGTCTGTGAGTCAGGTAAATGTCCATCACCAGAAATTAAATCAGCAAGCTCCTTGATTCTCACACTTTCCAGTTTCTAAAATGATGAGAAATAAATTTTTGCTAATTAAGATACTCATTTTATGACATTTTGCTATGCAGCCTGAGTGGAATAATGTACCATTTATACCTGTAAGAAATTATAATCAGTTATGGGAGGTGTAACTATAGCCTCACAAGGTGAGCTGTGATTGGTTCATATGTGATAGCCTCTGATTTCCTTTGCTGAAGATCTGAAAGGCATTACAGCTAAGGACATGTCCCAACACCAGGGCAGTCTTAATTCTTTAGATGATTTTCAAGATTTATCTTAACTGTATCAGTTATTTTTTCTATTTTTATTGATGACTAAAGACAATATGGATGTGGTTTTTCTGGATGATGGATAGTGTCTCACAAAGCACTTTGATTATTGTCCCTGTAACATCTTATGGAAAAACCCAAATGAACTGTTAGCCAAGCTAATAAATAGACTTTTGGATCTTATCTTGACACTTTTACCAGGTTTATAAGTTTAGCAGTTGAAACATATGCCAGAAACATCCTTAGGAATTTTAAGTGAAAGAGTCTTATGAAATCTGATTGAATATCGTAGGTAATTTATCTATGCTTTGGGGATAAAATGAAACTGTTCTGGATAATGAATTATGTTAGCCAGTATTATTAGAATGAACGAAAATGTAACCCTCTCTTGAGGGAAAGCACACAATCAGTTTATAAGCAGATAGTCAATGACTGCCTGGTAGTTAGGACATATGATACATGCTGAGGACATTGGCAGTTGTCTAGGGCCTTTTGATTTATACCATAAGACTTACCACAGTGGATACTGATTGTTCCTGAGTGATTAGTGCATAAAATTTAGAGACACAAATCAGATGGTAGACAAATATTGTATCAGGCCTTGTGCTTGAACATTAACATGCTTTTGAACTAAGGTGTATGCAGTCATTAAAATGTATTTATATTAATACATCTTACTTATAAACAATACACTATAAAAATTGAAATGCAAAGCATGCCTGATTACTTTTATAATCTTTGTTTCATAAGCAGAAGGAGGTGATCATTTTGGTACCTGGTGGTCATTCTAGGAAATCTACGAAAACTGTTATGCCTAATTTGGTGCCTGAGTTTGGGAAAGACAAAAAAAAAAAATACTTAACAGGGAATGTAAGACTCACGTAAGCCATATTTTTTCAAAGTCAGAAATAGGAACAGCAATAAGGGGCGATGATTTTAGTAATTTAAATTGTAGTCCTCAAAATAAGGACATTGAAAACATTATTTAGCTCAAGAATATGTTAGAAGCACTGAGAGGTAACAGAAATTTTCACAATAAATTCAAAACCTTTTCTCAGGGAAGAGAATAACTTGGTCATTTAATAGGAAAAAAGTTTTAATTTTAGTTTTTTGTATTTATCCTGTAATGTTTTACAGGAATGGGATGATACCGTTTTCCCTTATAAGTAAACCTATTAAAATAGAGTCAGAGTTATTAGAATGTTTAACATATCTCATTATTTTTATTCATTTTTATTATTCATATTTATATTCACATTCACAGTCTATATGTAACATTACATATGTGTAGGATAAGACATATAAAAATTTGTTATCTGTATAAATAAGAAAATGAAAAATCAAGGTTAGCTGTAAAATGTTAACATTATCAGTATATAAAATAAATCAATATGTATATTTTATATTCAGTATTCTATCTTAATAAAATATGATGATTTCCTTAAGAAAATGGCAGATTATATTCATTATTCTGTATATATTCTTGTACCTATAATTGCTATACTTAATATAATCTCAAATATTTATTATAATATCATCATTAATCAAAACAATCAACTTTTGTTCCTGCAGACCAAGATAAATTAGATAGTAGAAAAATTCAAAGGTCTCAACTATTTATCTTTAAGAAAAATTTCTTTGAGTTACATTTACATACATATAAATATGCATATAATGTCACCCAAAAGAATTTGAATATGCTAATACATTTTAGTTATTCTGTAATGCATATGAATGAAGGTAAATGCAATCCCAGATGAGCTATTTCAAATCCTAAAAGATGATGCTGTGAAGGTGCTGCACTCAATATGTCAGCAAATTTGGAAAACTCAGCAGTGGCCACAGGACTGGAAAAGATCAGATTTCATTCCAATCCCAAAGAAAGGCAATGCCAAAGAATGCTCAAACTACTGCACAATTGCACTCATCTCACACACTAGTAAAGTAATGCTCAAAATTCTCCAAGCCAGGCTTCAGCAATACATGAACCATGAACTTCCAGATGTTCAAGCTGGATTTAGAAAAGGCAGAGGAACCAGAGATCAAATTGCCAACATCTGCTGAATCATCAAAAAAGCAAGAGAATTCCAGAAAAACATCTATTTCTGCCTTATTGACTATGCCAAAGCCTTTAACTGTGTGGATCACAATAAACTGTGGAAAATTCTTCAAGAGATGGGAATACCAGACCACCTGACCTGCCTCTTGAGAAACCTGTATGCAGGTCAGGAAGCAACAGTTAGAACTGGACATGGACCAACAGACCAGTTCCAAATAGGAAAAGGAGTACCTCAAGGCTGTATATTATCACCCTGCTTATTTAACTTATATGAAGAGTACATCATGAGAAAGGCTGGGCTAGATGAAGCACAAGCTGGAATCAAGATTGCCAGAAGAAATATCAATAACCTCAGATATGCAGATGACACCACCCTTATGGCAGAAAGTGAAGAAGAACTAAACAACCTCTTGATGAAAGTGAAAAAGGAGAGTGAAAAAGTGGGCTTAAAGCTCAACATTCAGAAATCTAAGATCATGGCATCTGATTCCATCACTTCATGGCAAATGGACAGGGTAACAGTGGAAACAGTGACAGACTTTTTTTGTGACTCCAAAATCACTGCAGATGGTGATTGTAGCCATGAAATTAAAAGACACTTACTCCTTGGAAGGAAAGTTATGACCAACCTAGACAGCACATTAAAAAGCAGAGACATTACTTTGTCAACAAAGATCCATCTAGTCAAGGCTGTGGTTTTTCCAGTGGTCATGTATGGATGTGAGAGTTGGACTATAAAGAAAGCTGAGCACCAAAGAATTGATGTGTTTGAACTGTGGTGTTGGAGAATACTCTTGAGAGTCCCTTGGACTGCAAGGAGATCCAACCAGTCCATCCTAAAGGAGATCAGTCCTGGGTGTTCATTGGAAGGACTGATGTTGAAGCTGAAACTCCAATACTTTGGCCACCTGATGTGGAGAGCTAACTCATTTGAAAACACCCTGATGCTGTGAAAGATTGAGGACAGGAGGAGAAGGGGACAACAGAGGATGAGATGGTGGGATGGCATCACCGACTCAATGGACATGAGTTTGAGTAAACTCCGGGAGTTGGTGACGGACAGGAAGGCCTGGCAAGCTGCAGTCCATGGGTTCACAAAGAGCTGAACACGACTGAGCGACTGAACTGATCTGAACTGAATTAAATTTAGTGACTAATTATGTTACATCCTTTTTTTCTACTTGAAATGATCCAATTATCCTATATTACTTACTGATAAATACAACTTAATATTAGTATAATTATTAAATTTGACTAAGAACATGAAAATTATAATCTTTACTACATATTAAATTTTTACAATTTATGACATTATAAGAAATTAGATTAAATACTTTAAAAGCATTTATTATTAAAATTCAATTTAGTTAAAAGCAATTTTATGTATTTAGAATTTTAAACAGTTTCAGAAATGATAACTTTTTTGACTCAGAGAACCATTGTAAAAATTTAAATATATCAAATTATATAATTTAAAGATTAGTTTCAAATAAATATTGCATGAGGATCAATTTTATATAGTAAATCTTGGAAGATGATAAAATGTAGACTTTAAACAAATATCATTAACTTAGTTATGAGAAATACTAAAATAATATTTTATTTTCATAAATTTCATATATTTATGTTGACTAAACTATGCTTTAAAGACTCTTTGAAAGCTCTTAATTTTTACTCCAATCAGATTTGTATGTTTAATTTTTTTAACCACAATTTTATAGAAAAAGAAATGCAACCTAATTTTTTTTTTAACTTTACACTCTACTTGGACTACATATTCCTAGATTCCACACAAATGAAAGAATTTTTTCAAAATTAATCTGCAAGAAATTTTAAGAGGATCAAGAAAGGAGTGGGGAAGGAAGTAAAAATAAACAGGTAAGGGAAAATTAAGAGGAGTTAGAATCAGACAAATAAAACATTTTCATTGTTAAAAACTAATCATCTTCCTTTTTCTAAGAGAAGAGGGAGATTGCATACAATAAATCTTTTTTTTTATACACACTCATATATATATCTGCAAACTTATACACCAACACAAAGATTTATTATGTTTGGCTTAAATTAAAATAGTCTCTTATGTGATCTCTTAAAGATATAAAAGACAATCTCTTCATGATGACTTCGTCTGTTTGTTTTAAGGTGCCTATCAAATTAACAAATTTGCTCATTGGAAAATACTAAGTGGTCCTTGTAATTCTAAATTTCCTATTAAAATTATCCAAATATTCAAATAGCTGTGCCATTAGCATAATACATATGCACATATATGTCTTAATTTGACACCATTATTTTCTTATCTGTGCATTCAAAAAAAGCACCCTAGAAAATGAAGGGGAAAATGTAGAAGGTTCTTCTACTTCTTCTGAGGACAATTTTACTAGAGCTCAAGCTGCATTTTGATATAAGCACAAAGCAAGATGGAAGCAGAACTCATATGGCAGTCGAGGCTCGGGAGCCCCAAGAGGAAAGGACACTGAGTCTCTGATACATCATCCTTTTCCTTTCAAAGCAGAATTACAAGTTTCATCCTGATGGAGGTACAACACCAAAACTGAAGACACAACAGCACACTTATATCTCTTTAGCCCAGTTCTTATTACAAGATAACACATGTGAGAGTAGCTTTTAAATGAACATTTCAGGAGAAAAAAGAAACTTAACTGGAGGAGGAAATGGCAACCCACTCTAGTATTCTTGTCTGGAGAATCCCATGGACAGAGGAGCCTGGTGGGCTACAGTTCATAAGGTCGCAGAGTCAGACGCAACTAAAGTGACTTCACATAACAAGAAGCTTAAAGATTGAAGAAGAGCAATCAGTGTTCAGTTTTGTTGTGAGAATTGTTCACTGTTCAATTTAGCTGAAAGTAAGGGAAATATAGGTTTTAGTAACTGTGGGATAAAATATAGGGCATCAAGATTGGGGCTGTGGATTAGAAGGTGTTGGTTAGACAATTTGAGTTGGTCACTCTAGGTGGGGGGGAACACATTGGAGTGAAGTGCTGGCAGGGGTTAAAGGAAAATTTTTCTATTCTTTTGGGACCTGTCACTTTCAACCTATGATTCTAACCATATCTAAAGGGAAAATATATTACTTCTCTCACTTGAGAGACACACACAGACACAGACACACACACACACTTAAACTGTCTCATTGTATAGTCTTTCTTTTTTATGAGGCTAACCTCACATTCTTTGATCCTGAAAAGAATTAGAAAACACAGGCTAGCATCTATTCCCTTAATATGTACTTGCCATTGGATATGATACTGGGAAAATAACTTAACCTTCTTAATTGATTTCCTATGTTTTCTTCTTTTACTATACAGAAGAAAGTAAGGGTTGATCAAGTGAGTGTGACCAGAAATGGAATCAGAAGATGGTAGACACTTGGAGAAAATATCACAATTCAAATATAGACTTCATTTATGTATATTCATGAAAATCACATATTTTATTTAGTCTTTTATTGGATATATTAGTAAAACTCTCCACACCACTGCTCTTTTTAAAGTACTTATTCATACTTTCCTTGGGCAGTATTTTATTTCCTTTAACTAAATTTTGGACAGTCTCTGCTTTGTCTTTAGTTGCCTAGGAAGATAGCCTTTATTATATATATATTTTTGCAAATGATTAATTTTAACTACTTTGTGCTAGTAACTTTAAAAATTTTTATTCATTATAGTATTCCAGAAAGTAAGTTATAGTAGAAAATAAGTAAATTGAATCACATCAATGTATGACTATTTCAAGGAATAGTTTTTGATATGAAAAGTTAAAAAAGTATGTGTATAAACTTAAATTTGTGAAGTTCTATTCAAAATTAGATTATTGTTGTTCTGGAGATGAAGGTGGAAGGACACACACATTCTTATGTTGATTTGTTTGCAATGATTCTACTGAAGAGGAGTTGTTACCACCCTAATCATAATAAAGATATCTGTGCTCGGATATTAGATCTGAGCACATATCATTTTATGCATATAGGAAGATGAGTTTATCAATTTTATGTCTTTTTCCCATGTCCCATCATGGAAATTAATCTCCTGCCAATGTTTGTATGATGTGACTACTCACTCTTGGTTGTAAATAACTGATATATATATATATCTGCTCCCAAATAGGCAACCCAAAAGACTTTGGGATGGTTTCAGATTTCACAGTGGTATGGGTATAGTGATAAAATATTGCATGCAAGTGAGAGTGAAAGTCACTCAGTCTTGTCCAGCTCTTTGCAATCCTATGAACTGTACAGTTCACGGAATTCTCCAGGCCAGAATACTGGAGTGGATAGCCTTTCCCTTCTCCAGGGGATCTTCCCAACCCAGGGATCAAACCTAGGTCTCCGACATTGCAGGCAGATTCTTTACCAACTGAACCACAAAGGAAGCCCTAACTTTGCATGGACATATAAAAAACTGATATGAAGAAAACAATAGATTATGTAAAACATAATGACATAGGATTAGTAGAAAATACTCTCTGGTCCCTGTCAGCTTTCCAGCTCCACCTTCTTATTCATCAAATATACCCTTTGCTATTGTCTTTGACTACCTGAAGGTCCTTTTTTTCAAATTTCTTTATGTTTGAATTATCCCAAGTCAGTGTCAGTTGAAACTGATAGAATATTAAGTAAATTATTCTAAACTAAAACTCTGAAATGCTATTATTGGATAAAATAGACCAAATTTTCTGAAACTTTTCATTTTTAAGGCAACATCTTAAATTATGGACTCATAGAGGTCATCTTTATGGTCTTTCCTTCACTCTCCTTCTCTTTACACACAACAAATTCAAACATCTACTTTAATTTCCCAAATGTGGTATTTCTTTACTGGTATAGGTTAACTTTGGATTTTTGCCAGGGTGTGTTAGAAACTCCTTAAAATATTGCCTCAGTAGCATTTCCTGGCTTCTGACGTAGGCAGACAGGTCAGGCTCAGTTAATGCATAGAAAATTAAGTATTGTTGCAGCATGTATTAATGAAAAAAGCTAACAAAGAAATTTCAATAGACACCATTGACGTTGTCCACTGAGACCTTTTCAGATGATAACCAATCCTCAGAAGTAACACTTCTGAGTATATTGTAACAATGTTAATTTTCATCTAAGATATTAAATTTAATATGTGTTCCAAACAATATTTTACCTGCTGAATACATTTTGCCATCTCACTTGATTTTTTTTTTCAAGCTTAGAAAATATGCCAGATCAAAGAGAATGAACTGTAGCTGCCTCGCTTAGGAAGGGAGGGAAAAAAAGCCCAGTTATGTTTATTTCATCACTGAAAGGTACCTTGAGTCACAGGGGGAAATTCTATGATTTCCTTAGTGACTGAATGCTTTCTCTATGATTTTCAATAAAAGTTTCCAAGACAATGGATGTCTTTCATAAGCACTATGTAACTAGTGTTAATTTTATAGTGGACTTCTGCATACGTGAACTAGATCAAGTTCCCCTGAGAAATTCCTGTAAGTGTGAGCTATAGCATATTCATTCAGGTCATTCATCTTAATCTTCTACTGAAGAAAAATAATGTTGCATGTGAGAGTATTTTAAAGTGACTGATGAGGATATTGAAAGAACAATAAATTGCTTGTCTTAATGAAAATATATTGATGTGGAAAGTGAAAATCCTTCTCTAGTTGCTCTACCTTATTTATAAAAGAAAGAGAGCATCAGAAACAGTTATCCCAGATCTTCCTGCCCTGCTGTGCTCACTGTGACAAGCCCTACTAGGAAGTGACTCCAATGGGCAGACCAGGAGCCAAGCAACATGGACGTGGCAAGCATGTTGCATCCTTTTCCCAGGGTGCATCGGTAAATTCCAGTATGCTTCATCAAGGTGACTTGCCTCACAAATAGAAAATGATGAAAATTAATTTTCTTACTTTCAATACACAATGATTTGGTTACAGCTTTGCTCTCTGTATTGCTGTCTTATCACCAGCAACGTACCATCAAACTGGCCATCTTTCCTTTTCCCAAGTACACCCATTTTGTTTTCATCTAAGGGTCTTTGCGCTAGCTGTGTCTTCTATCTAGACCTTTATTCCATGAAATTTCACAGGCTGACCCTTCACATTTGTAAATCATTTCTATTGATATTTCTCGTATACTTTGGATGAATAATTTAATGCCTTTGCCTCTTCAGAGTATAGGCTCCATGAGACGTAGAACTTCTCTGTCTCATTCACTGCTGTATCTTTAGTACCTATAAGATGGTAGGCCAGAGAGTAGGGAGTCCATATTAATTTGCTGAATGAATCTGTCACTATATCAAAACAAACAAATGATGAAAACATAATACATATAATACAATGACTATCACAAAATGACTACCATATTATAGCTTACTAAAAGTAACCAAACTTTAAATCAGATACTTTCAATAAAAACAAAAAAACAGGTGCCTGACTCTTGAAAGTGGTGTAAAGAAATAGGGAACATTTGAATCTTTAAAGAGGCATGACATACTTATGTATTTTTCATAATGAGTCATTGGTTTAAATAAAGTTGAAAATACTTGCTTCAATGACTACTATTTAAAACCTGGTTATTCCTCTATGTCCTCTACATACGTGTACATATGTGATGACAGAGAAAACAGTAGTCTAATCTCAGTAATAAAGGGAGTAATTTTTTAGCTTCCTTTTAAAACCCAAAGGCTGTATGTTCTTCCTCCACCTGTTGCAGCAAATCCTTTTTGTGGTGAAGATATGTTGTTGTCGTCATTCATTCGCTAAGTTATGTCCAACTCTTCGCAACCCCATGGACTGAAGCACACCAGGTTCCGTTGTGTTTACTATTTCCCGGAGTTTGCTTAAATTCATGTCCATTGAATTGGTGATGTCTCCTACCAACTTATCCTCCGTTGCTCCTTTCTCCCTTTGCCTTCCATCTTTCTCAGCCTCAGGGTCTTTTCCAGTGAGTTGACTCTTTGCGTCAGGTGGCCAAAATATTGTACTGATTTCCTTTAGGATTGACTGGTTTGATCTCTTTGCTGTCCAAGGGACTCTCAAGAGTCTTCTCTAGCACTACAATTCAAAAGCATCAAATCTTCAGTGCTCAGCCTTCTTTATGGTCCAACCCTCACATTGTACATGACTACTGGAAAAACCATAGCTTTGACTATGTAGACCTTTTTAGCAAAGTGGTCTCCCCTTTCTATTACATTGTCTAGGTTTGTCATAGCTTAGCTTTCAAGGAGCAAGTATATTTTAATTTCATGGCTTAAGTTACATTGGAAAAAGAATAAAACTGTTCCAGCTTCATCCCGTTCATCTAGGTCCCCACAGGTTTTTACACTCAGATTATCCCTCATTTATCTTTCCTGACTCATTGGTCATAATTTTTTTTTTCTATGCCCCAATCCCTAAACTCCATTAAGAACATTGGCATCATTATGGAGTGGTAGAATGATTTAAGTGACTTCACTATGTGGTCAGACATTCCAGAGTTGGAGATATTACTGCATAACTCACTAGGAGAATGGTTTTCATTAAATGAATTTAGTATTTAATCTAAGCTTTCTTTCCATAATATTGGGGAAAATAATAGTATTTTATAGGGTGATGTGAAGAACAAATGAGAAAATATGTTTAAGTGACTTAATGTGTTGCCAGTTGCCTGGCAGATGCTTCATTAGTTTTAGCTTACTAATGATTCTGCTAATCTTGATCACCTGTGATGACCTCCTCATGAAATACTCATAGTCACCTTCTTACACTAAACATCTGGAGAGAAAGTGTGGTGATCATGGATGCTGCCAAATACTTCTGATTATCCCACTTATCTGACATATGGTAAGATTGAATCCTCTGATTCTTTGAAGTTAATTGTGGCTAATGCATTGCCCAACACAATGTAGGTGAGAGGGTCCGTGTCTTTTCTAGGAAAACAGTTAAAGCTGGTGAATGACCTGACACCTTCCCTTCTCCCTGCCTGACTAGCTGAAAAGGTTCTATGTGATGAATGCTTTCTCACTCTGAGAACTGGACTAGAGAATGTGGAATAGGATTTCCAACAGACCCTGTGATGAACACATAGTATAAGTAAGAAATAAGCCTTTGTTGTTAAAATGCCATTAACATTTTGAGGTATCTCCTAGTGATAGTGTAATCTAGCCTATCTGGGTCTATGAAGGGGACAAGATTTTCATCAGCGCCTTCTAATATTTCATTAGGTGAAAGGTAATCTATTCATTCTAGTTTGTGAAATATGTTTTAACATAATATCTGTTTTGGATCTTTGCTTGTTTCTTGGTGAATAAATATTAATATGTTGCTTTTGCTGAAAGTAGAAGGAGGGCTCTGTTGAAGACAGTTCTGTAGTTTTAGGATCATGGGGATTAGTGCAACAAAAGGCAATCCCTGTAATAGGAGAGAGATAAATATTGCAAATTAAAGAAATGATACACACTCCTCAGAATTTAGAAATTCTATCTCTCATTATTCCATGTGACCATGGTTATCAAAACATATAACCAAGGATAGATGGGTCAGCAATCATGTTAAATTTGGCTTTTGCCATATAACTCCCTGACACTAAAGGTAAATGAAAATGCTGGCGCTTATTACTAATTATATTGTGGTTAATATAGATTAATATACCCAGGTTTCCATTCTGTGAAGAGCATGACATTTTCCTGATTACCCTGGTTGATGGAAACTTTTATTCTGTTTTTTTTGTTTTTTTTTAAATGGGGATCCCTCAAGCCACCTAGAGACAACAATCGTCACTTATTTAAGTATAGGAACACTTAAATCAGGAATAGCTATCCTAAATCTTTATATTCTCCCAACATGCTGATTCTTTATGCTCTCTAGATGCTTAAATGCTAATGTAATACCATTGTTGAATAAGAATGAACATTATTTGATACAAAGAAGATATATTAGAATTCTTCCAGAGAAACAGACTAAGATATCTATCTATCTATATATGGGGAAAGACAGAAAAAGACAGAGAGAGAGAATTTTAAAAATTGCCTCATAACAATTGTGGAGGAAGCTGGCAAGTCAAAAATTTGCAGGGTAATAGGGCAGGCTGGAGACCCAGAAGAAAGATGATGTTGCAGTTGGATCTGAAAACACTAGAATTATGATGTTGCAGTTGGACCTGAAAACACTCTAGAAACAGAATTCCCTCCTCATTGGAGAATGGCAACTTTTTTTTTTTTCTTAAGAACTTATCATGGAGTGTCATTTGCTTTACCCAAAGACTGTTTAACTGTCTAAATGTTAATTTTATCTGAAAATACTTTCACAGCAATGTCCAGAGTAATTTTTGACCAAATATCTAAGTGTTGTGGCTTGGCTAAGCTGACACATAAAACATAATTATCAAATATATTAAACCCTAAATGTTCGGTGACTTGCTTTTTTTCCTTTCTTTTTTTTTTTTTTTTGTATGTAGTGTTTTTACCTATTATTTTCCTAAGAAAAATAAGATGCACTTATATAAATTTAGAAAAACATATTCACTTATGAAATTGAATTTTATAAATATGTTTTCTCTTCAGTTTTCGACTCCTTAGTTTTCCTGTGACTATCATTTATCCTCTTTCAGATTGAAAAATGAGAGCTATGTTCAGGTTAAGGCTGTTGGTGAATTTTATTAAATGGATACAGTGAGCAGGAAAACTGGAAAACAGTGTCACTTAATATACAGTTCTTGGTAGAGTAGGCTCTAATGAGTTGGTCATTCTATCTTCCTCCCCTGCTCTTTATTCTAGTACCTCTCATTATCTTTATTTTTCACTTGTTTGTTTCTGTGAAACTACTTATCTTACTGATATGTACTATCTATTTTTTTCTATGTTTTGAAGCTTCACCCCTTAAGGGAGGACTGAAGCCAAAATAAGATCCGTGAGAGCTAATCAGTTAATAACTGGCCTATTGTATCTTTGCTAGATATTGTACCTCGTGAGCCATAATCTAGTCTAATTGGAAGTGTCACTCTGGTTTCTCATCCAATAAATTGTGGCTTGTGTGGATGTCATGTTGTACTAATCATGACCTCTTGCATGTTAAGAGCTGCTTCTCGCTGCATGTTCAAAAGAAAACTGTGCAATCGGCTACTATTTCCAGAATTGTAAAGGGCTTCCCTCGTGGCTCAGATGGTAAAGAATCCGCCTGCAACGCAGGAGACCTGGGTTCAATCCCTGAGGGGGGAAGATCCCCTGGGGAAAGAAATGGGCAAGCCACTGCAGTATTCTTGTCTGGAGAATTGCATGGACAGAGGAGCCTTGTAGGCTACTGTCCATGAGGTTGCAAAGAGTTGGACACTGAGCAACTAGCACTTTCCAGAATTATATCCAGTACCACCAAGACCTGGATCATTACATTTTTATAATAATTTCTAAAGCAAAAAAAAATACTTTCTAAGCCAAGTATTTTATGTATATAGATAAAATTTGTCTTATAAAAGCATTACAGATATATTTTAACAAAAGACAAAACATTAGTTTGATGTTTTTAGAGCATGGTACTATCTGAGAGACCAAACCCAAGATTTTGGTTTTATACTGATGGAAAAGGTAATTTATGCAAGCATGAAAGCAAATTATCTAAGCAATTATGAAAAGATGAATGATAAGCAGAAGTGAGATTTTTTTAACTATCATTGCCATTAGGATAAGAGTGTAGCCAGTGTCCAATTATTGAAAATAAAATGGTATAAAATTAAAGTGGAAAAAAAAAGTGAGAGTTTACCAAACTAGCTGGTGAATAAATAAATTAAATAATCAAAATAGTGAAAGATCAAAAGTAATTGATACTTTTCACGGTACTTTCAAAGAATCTCAGTCTAAGCAGTCTGGGTATCTGGATGAAGAGTGTTGTTTTAATGAGATCTCCCTATTCCTTTCAATGATTTCAGATTGCTTTGCTTATAGGAGATAACGGGACCATAAAATGTTAAGTTTGTGAGAGATGTTTAAATAATCAGTGGAAAGGCACAAAGTGACCCATTTACATTTTTTTTTCATTAGTAAAAGCAAACACCCTACTAAAAGATACTCTAAAAGTTCCTTTTTCTTTCTGTTTCCTTCATTAAACACCAGTCTAAATAACAGGCATATTTTATGGGATACATTTGTTGTCTGACACTTGTTTCAAGTTTATTATTTTCTTATGAGAAAAACAAGGCACAAATCACATAAATCTCAATGAGAGTGGCATACTAATGGAGGATTTTTTCCTCACATATCTAGTTTGTACTTCTTTTGTAAAACTAATTTTGGATATAGTCCTTAGTTTTCAAATAAATGGTTGAAACAATTCTAAGCCTGAGTAACTGAGCTCAGTTAAACTTCACTTGCTTCATTTATGACATTTTCTTACCATTTTAATTCTCTGTCATTGACATAATATGCCAGGCAAGTATTCCCTTTGTCATTACTTATCATCCTTTGTATTTTTGAACATCAACTTAATAGTTTGTTAATAACATATGAGTTGTATATTTTTGTTAAAGATGTCAAAGCAGGGCAATATGAAATAAAGGAAAAATTCTAATAATTGATTGAAGGAGAGGTTATTTATTCAGTTTATGTTAGCTGATTATTATTTATCTGTTATAAATGCAAGTATAAGATACAAAGACACACACACATTCTGGCCCCTAAGAACTTACTACCTCCTATGTATGACAAACATGTCATTTTCCTCTATTGTCTTTAACATAAAGACAACACTGGCTTTTTACAATGTTTTAAACTTTTCATTTATAATATGTAACTTGTTTGTAAAATCTTGACTTGCTGGGTAGGTGAGAGGCAAAGAGTAACAATTTCCAGACTGCAGTGAACTGGTAGAGTCCAGTGAAATGTAAAAAGGAGTAGCACTGGATTAAGAGCATAAGAAAAAGGATTTTGGATATTGTTAAATATGTGAGGAAAATGTTGTTTCTGTGACATGTCACAGGGAATAATTATTGACACATGCCACCTTGGAATGTGATAAAATAGGATAAGGATTTTCAATTTACTATATTTTAAAATTTACTAATAACCACGAAATTGTCTTTTTTATTTTTCTCTTCCTAATTGATGTCATTGTCCTAAAGAGTGATTTTGATTTATTTTTTAAAAAAACTCTTAAAATTTGACTTCACAGAATTCTCAGTTCTTTGGGAGTTAAGGGTGTGGTCAACCCTTTGTGACCACCTTAGCAAGCAAGCCTCTACCTTTCTGAACAGGAATGCAGCTCACCTCTAGGCGTACGTACTGCTCTATGAGGCTGTCTTCAAGCTTCTGTTTCACAAAAAGGCCCTTAATAATAACAGATGATTATCTTAATGATGTTGAGTAGGTTGACATTGTCAAGCTACTTTCGAAAAGATGGAACTTTAATAAACCAAAAACAATATTTGGAAAATGCATTATGGTTTAAAAATTCACTTCATTGTTTTCATTTGGTGGAAAATATTTTCCTACTGCTAAAAAAAAACAATCGATAGGTAAGAAACCTGATCTCTTAAATCACAAAATGAACCTACATTTTTCTAGAGAAAATAAACCCAAAGAATATAAGCCAGAAAAGTGCAAATTGGTTTTAAAAATACAGTTTTAAATAGCTATCAAATGCCGTGCACGCTCCATAAACTGCAGACGGCTTCCTGAATAAAATATGAGGACATGTAGCTCTGTGACTATCTATCTCAGTTAGTTAAAAAAAAAATTCTGAAGAAAATTTCTAAATAGGCCATATACTATCTGGAAAGGAATAAACAAAGTAGCCAGCAGTGACAGTGTTTGCTTTTCATGTGGTGGGACTGTGTGCAAATACAAGGCCTAACAAATGTCAGCTCCTCATTTGCAAATGAAGATGTAAAAGGAAATGTCAGTGACAGTACATGCAACAGTTCATATCTGAAGTCTGGCACAGTGAACTGACAGGCACAGAGGAGCTGCAGCGGCCTAATCCTTTCTTTCTGCCTTCTAGCAATGATAGTTTGGGAAGAGGGGGAAGTTAATAAATATGTGATGAGGAGAAGCTGTGGAAGAATGGCATCTCTTCTCCTCCACAAGAACTCATCTTCAGAGATAATTAACTAGGTGACAACATACAATGTGCCATTAACAACAGCATTCAAATCATTTCTGGACTTAAGTACAGTTTTAAGCCGCTTATCAGATTTTCATTTCTGAATCCATTCAGCTGTCAGGCTTACATCCTGGCTCTTTATTGAGGCTCACACGGGAATCCAAAACCTTCTAATTTTCTATACAGATTCATTTCAGAATCAATTAGAGTTGGTGGCAGCCTTGTCCCTGTGTGCAAAGGGGATTAGCCGGGCACTTGCTCAGCTGAATCTACCTCTGAATGTACATTCAACCTTCCGTCAAGAATGAGCTCTTTCTCCCCCTTCTAGAGGACTCTTCAGCAATTGAACTGCTGTAGACAACAGATGGCAGATAATCACTCGAACAGCCTCCAATTTTGTCAGGAAAAGAAAAGTGATCATCCAACTTTCTCTTACAGTAGGTAAGAGACCTCTGGGCATTTGAAGCATGCTCTGTTTTTAAAATAGGGAAATCTACAATTGCCCCCTCTTCTCTGGCAATTTCCTAACAATGTCATCCTTGAGTCCTTGTCCCTGACTTTCTGTCATCAACTATTGGCACATGTTCTCAACCTTTCTGCTTTCTCATTCCCTATCCTGCCTCACCCAATTTTTCTGAAACCTTTGTTCTTTCTATGTACTATTCAGATCTAAAAACCATCTTTAATATTAGCAAAAAGACACTTTAATGTTATTCTTTCAAAAAAATTGTGCTATAGCATACCACGGGCAAAACTGTTCTATATTGGTTCTTTTTACAGATAAAGTGTTTTACAATCTAACATTGTGTCAATTACGTTATCATCAGAAATAAATACATAGAAAATGGAAGCAGTCAGTTGAACATATGTTTGTTTTCTTTACCTTTTCCTATATTCTGCTTAATTAAATTGAACATTCAGAAATTCTTTGCTATAATAAAATTATTTAATTATTTTCTTTATTGTTTTAAAATTATCAAGGTCCTCCATGTGCTTAATTTAAAAGCAAAGTTATAGCTTTTACAATTAAAAAACAGAGGCCAATAGCTTGTGTCTTTTACTGCCTGTGAATGATGTCTTTCAGTTATTTTAGAATTTTTCTGATATTTTCTTTTGTATTTTGAAATGCTTCACTATTAGGAAACTGCTGTTCCCTAACCTTTCAGTTTCACCTGTTATGTATTGACTTCAAAGAAATACAGCGTTTGGACTCATTTACTCTGTGCTGTAACATTACAGTTTTGAACGTGTACTCCAAGAAGCCCCATATGTATAGACTGGAACATGGTGGCCGTGAGGTTGTACAAGGTAGTAGAGATCCTGTATTTGCTCTACCCCTACCAATGGCATTCTTTCCTATTCCTGTCCTCGCCTGTGTTACAATTTAGTAAAGCCTAAGCTGTCACTGGTTGTATGGTGCAGTATGTGTTATTACTTGGATAAAATTCTACTAATTCAATTATTATACTTTTTTCTTATAATTGAGTTTTTCCACTATCTGTATTTAAGTAGCTTTTTAAGACTTATTTAGAAGTGTTTTTTTTTTTAATTATGTATCATACTTTTGCCAACATAAAAAGGAAAATGCAAATATTATAGTTGGTTAAGTTTTCCCTAAAATTTTGTTCTGTTGAGAATCAGATTTATGAATTACTCTTCAATTCAGATTTTTTAAAATGTTTTTTTCAAAATAATATTGTCGTCTTCTGTACCATCGAGAGTGCTGGAAATGTAGGGTATTGCAAGATAATGCTTCACTATTGTCTCTTGAATTCTTTCCAACCCTCTAATACCCTGCCATTTCCTTACTTTTAAGAAAAGATGTCAATGGAAAGTTTTCAGACCATTACTAGTGTTATCATTTCTTCTGTAAGTGGTAATTAGATAATTCATTGCGTGAAAAAGAAAAAAAAAAAAAATCAGGTGTTAGATCTGTCCTGGGCAGGCCACTAGAATTAGTAACCATATTCCTTCATGTCCAGGCAAGGACAACTATTATAAATGAATCCTGGTGAGAGCTTTTATAAAATAATGTCATTTGATTATAAAATGTGTTCTAATTTGGAGTTGTTAAACTAGGGGGAAAAAAGCTAATAACTGATGAAATAATCATCAGGGATCAGTTAAATGAATATGCATTTCTATCATTCTTATGACTATCAAAGATATCAGTTCAGTTCACTCACTCAGTCATGTCTGACTCTTTGTGACCCCATGGACTGCTGCACTCCAGGCTTCGCTGTCCATCACAAACTCCTGGAGCTTGCTCAAACTCATGCCTATTGAGTTGGTGATGCTAGCTAACCATCTCATCCTCTGTTGCCCCCTTCTGCTCTTGCCCTCAATCTTTCCCAGGATCAAGGTCTTTTCCAATGAATGGACTCTTTGCATCAGGTGGCCAAGTATTAGAGCTTCAGCTTCAGCATCAGTCCTTCAAATGAATATTCAGGGTTGATTTCCTTTAGAATTGACTGGTTTGATCCCCTTGCTGTCCAAGGAACTCTCAAGAGTCTTCTCCAGCACCGCAATTTGAAAGTAACAATTCTTTGTTACAGAACCTTCTTTATGGTCCAAACTCTCATCCATGTACTTGGAAGAAACATTTTTAAGCTGCTGATTGTTTGATAATACTTTAATGATGGCCTTACATATGATCAAAGTCTTGGCTGTGTATAGAATATTTGGATGAAATAGTGTTTCTTTAAAATTTAAATGGCATTACCTTCATTATACAATGCGCTCAAGTGTTACACTTGACCATTCTGAAGAAACTATCATTTTCTTCCTCCCTATGTGAACTCTTTTTTCTTCCAGAAATTATGAAAATTTCTTTTATTCTTGAAAAAGTCATGATATTTAAAAAGTCATATCTGGGTGTGTATCTTGTGTGCTGCGCTTTACTGAGTGCTTTAAAAATATAGAAACATATTTCCTCAGTTCTGGACATTTTTTTTTCTATCAATATTTATTCATTTCTTTCTCTCCTTTTTCTTTGACCTGTGCTTCTGGGGTTCCTAATATAGGGACTTGATACCTCCTGAATTGAACCTCTGTTACTCTTATCATTTTTCTAGTATTGACCATCTCTCTGTGCTAAGTTGCTCAATGATGTCTGGCTCTTCGTGACCCACTAGGCCATAGCCTGCCAGGCTCCTCTGTCCATGAGATTTTTTTTAGGCAAGAAAACTGGGGTGGGTTGCCATTTCCTTCTCCAGAGGATCTTCCCAACCCACGGATTGAACCAGCATCTCCTGTGTCTCCTCAATTGCAGGTGGATTCTTTAGCTGCTGAGCCACCAGGGAAGTAATCTCTAATCTTTTTTTAAAAATTGTCGCTTGCCTGAGTGAGTTTCTTAGCTTAATTATTCATTTATTCTAACATTTTTGATTTATCATATTTATTTATTTGGAGCTCTCATAAGTTTAATTCCTAAGAATATTTCCTTGTTCTTTGATCCCTGTCTAAAAAGCACAATCCCAACCTTATTTCATATTGAAATTTCTTCTTTTATTCACACACAGACAAAGCTCTGAAATATTTTTATGGTTGTGTTGTCCTCATATATTTAGCACTGTGTAGCTATCAGTTTATATTTTATATTGAAGCAGTAAAATGCTCATTAGAATTTCTGTATGAAAAGCATAGGTTTTGATCAGTAGGCTTCATTGCAAGGTAATAAAAGAGAAGAATATCCAAATATTGAATATTGCTGAACTTTTCTTTGGTGACAGATATTTTCCAAGGAGCAGAGGCTCCAGTGTCTATGATGAGTATATGTGTGCCTAAGATCTTTGTGCTAAGTACAGAAGGATTAGATGCCTATTTTTGTGATGGCAAGAGAAAGATTTAACTTTACAGAATTAAGATCTAATTATACCTTAAAGTTTTCAAATAATTTGCTTGTTTTAGAGCATTTCTCACCCCAGTCTTCCAAGATAGCTATTGCCCTCTATTGCCTGAACTTTTGGGGGTGGAGTTCTGTGGCAGAAACTACCATCCAGCTTCCTATTGACTTTCTTCTTGGCAGCCATTTAGGTTAGTTTTCCCTTAAATAATAAATTCTCATTTCTTTGTTTCAAATATATTTTTATTTATATCATCACAACCTCCCTACTTTAGCTTCATTGTGAATATATATCTTTTAAAATATTTCACTTTTATTTTGTTGATGTTTCAGTAGAGAATGGAAATAAATGGTCATATTCAATCCAATACACAGAGCAGAGAAACTCCAAATTTAACATTTTCATAGTAGACATATAAATTGAACATATTTAAAATATACAATTGGATAAGTTTTGACATTTATATACACCTGTAAAATCATCACCAAAATCAAGACACTGAACATACATATCACCCCCAATGTTTCTTCTTGTTCTTTTAATCCCTTCCTCCTGATCATCCCCCTTCTAACCCCAAGCAGCCACTGATCAACTTTCCGTCACTATATATTAATTTGTGTTTCTTTGCATTTTATATATCTGCATTTATACACTCATTTTCATCTGAATTATTTCACTCCACATAATAATTTTGAGAACAATCTATGTCAAAGGACAAATTAGTGTTTGATTCCTTTTATTTATTATTTTCGGCTGTGCTGGGTCTTTCTTGCTGCAAGTGGGCTTTCTCTAGCTTCTGTGTGTAGGCGTCTCATTGCTGTGGCTTGTCTTGTTGCAGAGTGTGGGATCTAGGTGCATGGGCTTCAGCAGTTGTGGTGCAGGGCCTTAGCTGACCCGCAGCATGTGGTATATTCCTGGACCAGGGATTGAACCTGTGTTCCATGCATTGGCATGTGGGTTCTTAACCACTGGACTACCAGGGAAACCCTGATTTCTTTTTTTTTTTTTTGAGTAATTATTCATTATTTTAATCTATTACAGATAAAGCTGTTAAACACATTGTATTGGATTGGCCAAAAAGGTCATTTGGGTTTTTCCATAAGATGTTACCAAAAAACCCAAAGGTACTTTTTGGTCAACTCAGTATATATAATATGTGTTGGTGTTAACATCTTCTAGGTCCTACCTGAGTTCTCTCTTTCTGTCCAGTAGCCTGTATACTGTCCTAAGATATAAATTGGGGTAATCATAATACTTACTGTTTTTCTCCTTATTCTTTCAGAAATCATTGTCCTTTGATGCTTGATTTGCAAGGTCTTGAAAACATTGCTTAATGTAATTATTGGGGGGAGGGAGTGAGGTTTTCTGTTTCCGATGGGACAGTAAATGTGGGCACTACTATACCATCTTGGCCAGCCGAAGTGCTCTGATAGTATCATTACTAAAATGTTACATTTTTTCAGAGTTAGGGAGTGCTAACTTTTCCATTTTTCATTTCTGTTAATTTTAGACAATAAAGGTAATTATTTTAAAAGTATAGCACATATATCTTTATCTTAATTAAAGCTATTTTCAGGGAATTCAAAAGCAAACTAGACCACACTCAGGCTTTCATCAGTCTGTCAAAATTACCACTTGTGTTTCTGTATTTCCTACCAGTTGCTGCCAGTGGCTTCTGCTCCAGTTTAGGAGATCTCAGCTATGACTTTCTATATCCCCTTGTCACGCTAGATTTTGTGGTTGTGGTTTATTGAACAACCTCCACTTTCTGATAGGTCTAAGGAATGTCATTGATTTTCAGTTTGTTCAGTTTTTTTTTTTTTTCCTTTCTTATTATTAATTGGGGAGCGATGACTTCCAAGATCTTTCCAGGTTGGAAGTGTGGTACATAAAAATTTGAACTGTTACTTTACCTTATTAAAATAAATAGTAGCCCCCAAATTATATCACCAGTAAAAGAAGCACGTAAGTATTAAACTATCTAGTCTATATTCACTAAGTAAAAGAATACTATCCACACAGTCCATGAAAACTAGGCATGTTTCTCATGTTGATTAGATTTATTAATAGACACCCCTCACTGTTTAAAGAATATGATGATATCATTTTTTGAAGTGGATAAGTGTTTGCCAAGTCAAATTATTTTTAAAAGTCTTTTTTTGTACTCAAGTCAAAATACGTGTGACTGATTGGTTCTCTTTCCTCAACAGTGTTACAGAAAAGCCTTGTCTACTTACACATGACAAACTTCATGGTCATGTTTAATTTTGTCCGTACTCATATTATCAGAAAACCCACTTTTCATTATCTCTAAGATGTATCCATAAACTGCTCCCTTATTCCCTCATCTACTGGTACTATCCTCACCCAAGCGATGATCACTTTTATCTGGCCAAGTACAGTAGCCATCTAAAGGATTTCCTTGCTACTGCTCCTGTCCGTTTCACATCGCTAACAGAAGATAGCTCAACCTGTTTTAAATGATTCACAAAACTAAGTTCAGAGGTAGGCTTCAGAAGTGAATTAATTCTATGATTCTGGCTCATTTTGCTGATAAGCCCTTGGCTCTGATCTATTCTATGTGTCAGCTTCAGGCTTATAGTGAGATGATATATTCATGTAGCATAGGAATGGAGAGAAACAGTCACTTGAAGAATTTCTCAGAATTGCCAGACAAACATCTCTCAGAGTCTCTTGGCTAAAAAACCCCTTTCTGAAATAATTCCTCTTAAAAAGAGTGGTGATGACCTTAGAAAAATCAAGCCTCTTTGAACAGAACTGAATCAACATCTCAGGGCTCCATGAGAAGGGGTAGATATTTGAACAATATTTTTTTTAGAAAGGAAGAGAAAAGCAATGGAAAATAGTAGGCAAGCAAAATATATTTGCTATACCCAGGAATAGCATATGTCCTGATTTACTAGGAATAGTTCTGTGTATACTAGCTTTTGTGCAATACCTCTACAATATATATGCACACAACAGCCAGAATAATCTTTTAAATCACAAATCAGATTATTTTTCTACCTAATTACTCCACAACTACTTCTGATTCCAACTGAATATGGAATAAAAGCTATTCATTACCTTTTCCTTCAAAGCCCCTTCTTACCTCTCTGACATAATCTCTCTCCAAGGCATTCCAGTCACACTATCTTTTAATTGCTCAAACAAGTCAAGCTCCGTTCCACCAAAAGTAAGGCTTTTGCATGACTATCCCCTCTCTGCTAGGAATGCTAGTCCCCTTGATTTTTACAAGGCATCTCTTTGCGAATTACATCTTAGCTCAGATGTTTAGATTTGCTAAGCATTTGATCTAAAGTTGCCACACTGATTTACCTTGTATAAGATTATGTTTTATTTTTCTCATAGCTTTTATCACTATCTGAAATTTTTTTTATTCATGAATATGTTTACTTTTTTTGTCTTCTATTTCACTTGACTTATAAAATCCATGAATGCTCAGAACTCATCATTCTTGATACAACCATCTCTAGTGCCTAGAACAGTGACCCTCAAATGGTTGCCATTCAATTAATTTAGTAATTGAATAATTATGTTTAAATTAGCTATTTTGTTCTTGTTAAGTTTTGTTTCCAGGCCAAATTTTTTCAAACACTTTCATTTTTCATGGTGAAATAGTAAGATTCTTTAGCAACCCTTTCATAAAATCTTGGGTGTGTCTTACTTTGATTTAGTTACTCTTAAAGTACCAAGAACAGAACATAACACAGTTCCAGAATGTACCTGACTAGTATAAAGTGGAACAACACACTCACTTATGGCTGCACTAACAATGCTTATGGAGCCTAGGATAGCTATGTCTTACAGTTCCCAGTGCCCATCGTTAGTTATTTTGAATTACATCTAAGATTAAAAAGCAAAACTCTTCTATTCTTTTCTTGTAATTAATACTTTAAATCAAGGACAACTTATTTCCATTTATCTCTCTTAATATTAACTAAAATTGTAAATTGCCTGTATTACAAGATGTAGCTTATGTGAACATAGGGAACCTAATATCATGAAATAATTATTAAGATCAATTCTGCTACATCATTTTTCTATGGCAAAATATGACTATTCACCATTTAAAATAAACAATGTCTACAATAACCATGACAGAATTCAGAAATTGTTTTTGTACAATAGTTACAGTTATTTATATGTTTGCTTATGTTTATAACCAATATTTAAGCAATAGAGCATTATCACACTACTGTTTTGGTTCCTTCTGACTAATCATGTATTGTTTTCTCTGGAAATATTATCAAAGAAAGTAATGAACCCAATTGCAAGACCAGTCAAGATTCTCAAACACCAAATCAGGAAAATGCCTCATTTTTTGATTTTTGATTATCAAATTTGTATCCTGCTATCTTGTTAAATTCATATATTCTAGAAATTTTTATTTCTTAGATTTTTTTGAGATATTCTATGTAGACAATCCATGTCATCTTTAATAGATGAAAACATGATATTGCCCACTGTTTTGGTTATAAACAAAAAGTTATATTTTAGAGCAATGAAAAAATAAGAAAACTAAAGTTTATTCTGTTTCTAATGTTCTTCAAACTTCATGTAGGTATACTTTTTTGATTAATATTGTATTCATCCTGAATGAAAAATCACAATTATCCTTTCTTTTTTAATGTAATTCAAACTTTATTGTAAATAAGAAAATAATGGAAATGATGTATAAGAAGATCATAAAAGCATTCTAGTGAGCCACAAGCCCTGGAGATAAATGGAAAAGGCAGCATGACAGTTCTTGGCAGCCCTTGCCACCCAGGGATGTACAGTGTCCACACTAGTCCTCAGAAAAATGAAGTCTCCTGTGTTGAAATATGGGTTTTAAGTGGAGCTTCCTAAAGTGAACTTGTTATAATGCAATGCCTTGTGATGTGGCTGTATTGACCCTTGATGTTCACAACAGTTGTTTGTGTATTACTGTGTGTGGCCAGACCAGTCACCTGCTTTCACTTGATGTTAACAGCAAACTTGGGCCTGTGATTTTGGCCTCACTGTTCATCAAGGTATTGGCCATATGCAGAAAAGCTCTAGAAAAACTTTTGGAATAAACAGTTCTCTGCTCAAAATCATTTTCTTAAAATTATTGGTTTACTTGGGAGCCTAAAGAGGAGAAAAATCAGTAATGAAAAATCATCCCTTTGGTGGAAATGCGATGAATAGGCCCTGACCTTAGTTCTCTGTTGGGGGTTGGGAAGTGGGGGAGCGGGGGAGCTGGGGATAGAAGACAGCTAAATATCCTTTTATTTATGAGACACACACAGAATATTCCCTAATTCTCTTTACTGTCCCACATGGCCTGGAGGGTCCATCCCTAATTTGGCTTCAGGGTCTGGTATGGGCCTTACCATACCAGTATATGGTTAGTGCCGTGTACTGACCCTGAGCCACAGGGGAGGGGACCATAGGTAAGGATCATCTTTCACGGGCCATGGAAATAAGGTTGGGATGGGTGGGGGGGCAAATGGAACAACTGGACTTTTAGGAGGTATAGCAGGGGGACGGCTTGGAAGAGTGTCTCAACTGAGAGTTGAAGGACTGTTGAGGGGGTGGGGTCTTCTGAACTGCCCTTCTCCACCAGGTGGGCCATGGAAAGGCCTCCTGTGGCTCAGGAGGGAGATGGGCTCTGGATGCAGCCATGCTGCTCTTTGTCTGGCATCTCCTCCTCCTTCTGCTCCAGGTCGATGTTCTTAAGCTCCTGCAAAACCTCTGTTTGTAAGACACAGCTAATTGAATTGTGTCATTAAAGAGCTTCACGACGTTGGTACCAACAGCAGCTGAGACAAAGTAGAGGGGCAAGGAGAATTTCCTGGCAAAACTGAAACTTTATTGGGCCATTTTCATGTCTGCATAGATTTTATTGGCCACCACAATGCACAGAATCTGTGGCCTGAACTCCCGAAGCTCCGTATACCAGGTGCTCAAGTTCTTGTATGTGATTTTCGTCTGTACATCAAATACCATGATGCAGGAATGGGCCTTGTGGTAACAGGAGGCGTGCATGCTTTGGAACCGCTCTTGGCCTGCCATGTCCCAAAACTCCACAAGGACAATCTTGCCATCTATTGTGGCCATGTGCTTGTAGAGCGTCAGGGTGTATGTGGACAGCTGCTGGAACTGAAATCCATCCATGAGAAATCTCTCCATGAGTTTGGACTTGCCCACAGCGCTGGCATCCAGGCAGATGATTTTCACATTGTCATCAGCATCGTATTTCTCCTGGTCCAGCTCACAGGGTTTGGCTTTGTCCCTAGCCATTGGCTTCTGGCTGTAGAAAAGTCATCAGCTCAGGGGAGGGGGATCTTGTCATCAGCTTCTAGCTCTGCCCATGGCCCTGCAGCTCACAATTATCCTTTCTTATAGGCAGTTTTGCTGATAATTGTTTTCCTTTTTTTTTGTATGAAAAATATTGATTTTTCCTTTATTTCCAAGAGATACATTCACTCAGTTTAGAATTCTTTGTTGACATATATTTTATTTCAGCACTTTAAGGAAATCACTTCATTTTCTTCCATTGTAGATGATTTTTGACAAGAAATTTTTAATTATTTTCTTTGTATGCAATGCTTATTTTTTTCTCTTACTTCAAGATTTTTTCTTTGTCTTTTGTGACAGTTTCAGTCTGACATGCTTAGGGTTGTAAGTATGTGTGTGTCTGTGTGTGTGTCTATGTACATGTGTGTCTACGTACATGTTTATCATGCTGGATGTTCTCTGATCTGAGTTTTTGTCCTGTAAGTTTGGAGACTGTCATAGATTTTGAAAAAAAATCTTTACCATTATTTCCTGAAACATTTTTATATTTTTTTATGTCTCTACTCCTCTGGTATTTCAGTTAGATATAATTAGATTGTTTGGTGGGCTTCTCTGGTGGCTCAGTGGTAAAGAATTCACCTGCAACCCAGGAGCCACAGGAGACATGGATTCCTTCCCTGAGTGGGGAATGATGCCTTGGAGGAGGGCATGGCAACCCACTCTAGTGTTCTTGCCTGGAAAATCCCATGGACAGAGAAGCTCTGCAAGCTACAGACCATAATGTCGCAAAGAGTCAGACATGACTGAAAAGACTTAACATGCATGCACGCAGAGTGTTTGATATTGTTTCACACTTCTTGAATTCTCATTTCTGATTTTTTAATTCATTATTTTTTTATATTTAAGTTTTGGTAAACTTTAATGACCAATCTTAAAATTCATTAGTTTTTTTTTCATAGCTCATTACATTGCTTTCATCTATGAAATTTTAGTCTTTCTTCTTGTCCTCTCTCTATTTATAGTTTGCATTATAGTTTCCAACTCTAGGCTGAAATTACTTGTATTATCATGCATGTTTCTACCTTTCACACTAAAGCTTTTGAATATTAATCATAGCTATTTTAAATTCCCTGCTATATCTGAGTGTTTCTTTTGATTATTGTATCTTTTGGAATGTTTTGATTTCTTGATTGTTTTGATGCATATTATATATATATTTTTTCAATAGGAAAGCTTGTATATAAGACAATAAAAACTGAAGTAAACAAGATTTGTGCTTTGAAATAAACATACCTTCATATATTTCCTTGTGCTAGACTTTTCCTGTGAGGTTTGAGGTTAATTTGTTCAGGAGTAAAGGTGAATTGTTGGATATTGTTGTTTCTATGGTTACCCTCAAAGCCCATAGGCTTTAAATTCCTTTAGTGACTACTTCTATTTAGAGTGGGAATTTATTTGTCAGAGATTTTCTTTTGCTTCATGGTCCACATTCATTTCTAGGTCTTTCCTTTCTGCTCTGTTTCGGAGGAGATTTCTCTCTAGAAGTATTTCAGTGCTTATTGTTTTTAATTTGGTTAGCCTGGTAGTTAGTTGTTGCATTATGGGGGAAACACATTCTCCATTACTCTCACTAAGCCTCACTCTTTACCTGAGTCTTGAGAGTGTGGCCTGCCCCTCCTGTAACTATGTTTCTGGGTACGGCATGCATTCCTGTCCTTTCCCCAGGTAGACAATGTGTGTCTATTTACTTCCACTATCTTAAGGGTGACATTGTTTGTTGCCCTTCACCTCCAATTTACAGCTTTGCTTCTCTATTAGAAGTAGGAGATAAGGAATTGTATCATATGTTCCCGACAGCAGCTGTTCTTCCCTTGGCCTTTACTACAAGGGATGTTTTCTCAAGTTTCTTATCAATTGTTTGGTGAGCTCCCACTGAAGTTCACAGTGAGGAGCTTGTAACTGAGTGCATTTATATCCCCCGTGGATTCTATAGTCTGCTGAACCATCTTTAGCCTTTGCTAGTTCTTTAACAATTTTCTTTTTCTTTTTTTTTTTAGCAATTCTCATTGTTGTCAGACTGCTTCTGCCCAGATAATCATGTAATTGTGTCCTTTCTCTTCTTGCAGATTTGAATTGGTTTCAGAGATTTCAGATTCCATAGATTTCAGTCAGTTTTTGCCCTGCACACTCAGGTCTCTGGTGGGTCGAAGAAAAGTGATAAATTATACATTTTGCCTAGCTACTTTGTTTGTTTCTGTAAGGTTGGAAACAATGCTCTTTCTAGTTTTATATTATCATTGCTGTTCAGTCCCTCAGTCATGTCTGACTCTTTGCAACCCCTTGGATTGCAGCACACCAGGCTTCCCTTCCCTTCGCCATCTCCCAGAGCTTGCTCAAACTCATGTCCAGTGAGTCAATGATGCCATCCAACTATCTTGTCCTCTGTCATCCCATTCTTCTCCTGACTTCTGTCTTTCTCAGCAGCAGGGTCTTTTCCAATAAGTCAGCTCTTCACATCAGATGGCCAAATTATTGAGCTTTAGCTTCAGCATCAGTCCTTCTAATGAATATTCATAAGGACTGATTTCCTTTAGGATTTACTGGTTTGATCTCCTTGCAGTTCAAAGGACTCTCGAGAGTCTTCAACACCACAGTTCAAAAGCATCAATTCTTTGGTGCTCAGCCTTCTTTATGGTTTAACTCTCACATCCATACATGACTATTGGAAAAACCATAGCTTTGACCAAATGGACATTTGTTGGCAAAGTAATGTCTCTGCTTTTTAATATGCTGTCTATGTTTGTCATAGCGTTTCTTCCAAGGAGAAAATGTCTTTTAACTTCATGGCTGCAATCATTGTGTGCAGTGAGAAAATAAAGTCTGTCACTGTTTCCATTGTTTCCCCATCTATTTGTCATGAAGTGATGGAACTGGATGCCATTACCTTCATTTTATGGATGTTGAGCTTTAAGCTGCTTTTTCACTCTCCTTTTTCACCCTCATCAAGAGGCTTTTTAGTTCCTAGTTTTATATATCCCACAGAAATTAGAAGTTCCTTTCCTACATTATTAAAATATACTTTTGCCGAATGTAGAGCTCCATATCATAGTTTTTGGTTGCTGTTTTCACAGCATTTTTTTGGATGGCGTTACCTTTTGGCTTACATAATTCCTTATACAAAGTCTATAATAATATTTATATTTGTTTCTGTAGGTTGTAAACCTTTTTTTCTCTTGCTATTTTTCTCCTTAGCAGTGATAGTGAAACAACTCAATTATGGAATATCTTATTTCCCTGAGTCCAGTTTGCTTGTGATTTTTGATGCTCTTGAGTCTATAGACTTATACTTTTTTATCAAATTAAAAAGGCATTATATTTAAATGTTATTTTGTGTGCTCCATATCCATAACTTTGACTGCATGTATGTTATATTCCTTAATATTTTGCATGTATCACTACAGTGCTACTAATTTTTTAATTATCATTTTTCAGGATAGCCTCCATTTTTGATAGTTTCTGTTGCATTCTGAGTTTCCTGATATTTTGTTTTGTAGTACCTAATCCTGCTAATTCAATCTAGTGAAATTTTCCAGTAAGACATATTTTTCATTCTTGGATGTTGATTTTTGCTATTTTGTTAATATCTTCTCATCCTCCTTTTATTATGTTCATGCTTATCTTTACATTTGTGTACATATTGAGTATTGTTGTTGCTGTGAAGTTAATGACTTATCTACTAAGTCTATCGTCTCTCAGTCATGTTGCAGTTTGTTTCTGGCTTATTTTTCCTAGTTATGATTTAAATATTTTTACCTTTTTCATATTTGATAATAATTTATTGGATGCCAGATTTATAAAGTTTACATTGTTGAACATTGTATTTTTTTCTTTCTTTTAACCTGTTAAACATTCTTAATTTTGACAGTTGAGTTATTTACAGATCAGTTTACTTGTTTTGAAATGTGGTTAAACTTTATTCAAATGAATATTATAATAAACTTTAATCTGGGACTAGTTTCAACCCACTCCTAAGGTGCAACTCTTCTGGGATAATTAAGACATTCAACCATGAATTTAATAAAATTTATTTATTTAATAAATTAATTCATTTATTAATGAATTAATAAAATTTAATAAAATTTCTCTAGTCTACCTTTTAAGAATCTACATGACTCCTAGTTCCATATGATTTCTGAGAATAGTATGGTTTCATGTTATACATGTGCAGATTAGTATTGGTTGAAGATGCAATAGGACCTATGTGCAGCTTTGTTAATATATTTGATCTTCATTGATCCCTCCTCTGTAAAAGTCTGCTTTATAAATATCTATCTGACTTGTTCAGTCCAAGCAAAAATTTCTGTCTTTCTGACTCAGTGAGTATTTTTACGTTTCTACATTCAAGTGCGGATTGAAATTTACTTGACTTTATCACTTTATAGTGCTACTATATCTAAACCCGCTGCTTCTTCTGCTACTACTAATACAGAAATATTCATAAGGTATATAACCAGCAAAATCCTGGTAATATATTTTTGTGATATTTTCCTCAATTGTACAATTATTTATTCTGTTAAACTTGATTGAGACACTTCCTGTAACTAACACTTTTTTTTAATTAGTAATGAGAAAGACATTCAACTTGGCATGGAGACAGTCTTTGAGCTTAAAAAAGTATTGAATATAGTTATTCTATTCACAGATTTAAAAAAAAACCCATTTGTGGAAAATCAACTTAGATTGTATAGATTTATGATATTTTATATGTTAAGGAAAATGTGGATTAAGAAGTTGTTCTCATTGAATTTGACAGTTCTAAAAAAATACGTTTTTATTGTCATCTGGAACCTACCTGGTTTAATAAGTTCAAGGAACTTAATTTTATATCTCTAATAATGATTATTTCTTATTTTAAATGTTTTTAAGTTTGTAATCCGTGATATTACAGGAAGCATGGCAGTCAGACTCTAGAAAGAAGAGTTAATGCTATGGATATTTATAGTTGTTGTAGTAAGTTCAATATCACCAACATGACTTGTCCATGCTTAAAAGATAAAGATCAAGTTATATAAGCTTGAGAGATATAAAGACTGAAATGAGGCTAAAGAGACTGTTCTGTGTTTTTCCCTTTCCTTTTCTTTTTAATGTATGTTTGTCATTTCCTATGTACCAAATGGACTTCCCTGATGGCTCAGTTGGTAAAGAATCTGCTTGCAATGCAAAGACCTGGGTTTGATCCCTGGGTTGGGAAGATCCCCTGGAGAAGGGCATGGCAACCCACTCCAGTATCCTTGCCTGGAGAATCCCCATGGACCGAGGAGCCTGGTGAGCTACAGTCAGTGGGGTCGCAAAGAGTCAGACAGGACTGAGCGACTCATCACGGCACAGCACTCATGTCCCAAATAGAACTAAAGGCAGGCTAACAGGAGAAATCTACTGAAAGATATTTAGCTGACCACATAAAATAAGAGCTGGAATCTGACTATGCAGTGTGCTTCCCGGTATAATGTAGGCACATAAAGACAGGAATCTGTTTTTTTTTTTTTTTCATCACTGGTATATTAGAAGGGGCTAGAAAACAACCTTTGCAATACTGGTTGCTTAATAATTATTTGTGTATTAGTTGTTCAGTCATATCCAATTCTTTGTGACCAAATGAACTGAAGCCTACCAGGCTCCTCTGTTCATGGAATTCTCCAGGCAAGAATCCTGGAGTGGATAGCCATTCCCTTCCAGGGGATCTTCCCAACCCTGGGATCGAACCCAGGTGTCCTGAATTGCAGGCAGATTCTTTACTGTTTGAGCACCAGGGAAGCCCATAATAACTCTCATTGGGTACTATTTTTAAAATTAAAAAAATTATAAAAATTTTAAAAGCTATTGTCCATTTACAGCTATTATTAATATTAGATATATCCCCCGTGTTGTACAGCACATCCTTGAGTCTATCTGACACTCAATAGTTTGTACCTCCCACTTCCTCATATCCACGTTGCCTCCCCTCCTCTTTCCTCTTTTCACTGTAACAACTAGTTCTTTCCTTGTGAGTCAGCTTCTTATTTTGTTTTTTTTTAATATTCACATTTGTTGCAATTTTTACATTCTACATATAAATGATATGCAGTGTTTGTCTTTCTTTATATGATTGTCTTTCTCTATATGATTTCACTTAGTGCAATGCCTTCCATGTCCATCCATGTTGCTGCAACTGCAAAATTCCATTCTATTTTATGGCTGAGTAGTATTTTATTATATACACTTGGATATCCTTTTATCCATTCATTTGTTGCAGCACATTTAGATTGCTTCCATATCTTGGCAATTGTAAATGATGGTGCTATGAACATTGGGTCACATGTGTCTTTTCAAAGTAATGTTTTTATTTCTATCAAATATATACCCAGGAATGGAATTGCTGGATCATATGGAAACTATTTATTAAATGAATAAAAATGACTTAGTAAATATAAGTCTTCATTCTGAAAGTGTTTACAGAAATGATCAATTCACCCTCTCTACCCAACACACACACACACACACACACACCCCGATTTTTATGGTTGCTAAACCCAAATCTCAATGAGGTTTTTATCCTGTCTGATGTCACCAAAGGAAAATGGAGGCACATAGCTTAACATTACATGGTCTTTTCAATAATTGTATATCAGAGAAATGTTATATTTTGGGTAAAAGATGTACTAGGAACATATATTTATAATATATTATTTTAAAACTCCTTTGGAAAAAATGAGATAAGATATATTTTATATACACATGGACGCATATTAATTTAACTCTATATTTCTACATACTTAGCTATAACTACTTAATTTCCTATTATCTACCTACATCCAGATTTTCCCGTGAGAATATGTTAATCTCTTCTTTCCTTGTTTTGCTATACTGTATTTTGCAGTGGTAATAGCTGTTTTATTTGGTTGCTTGTATTGTATTCTAATTTTTTTTTTGGTCTCATAATATGCAGAGGAGACCTAGTATTATCATTTACTATCTAGTGTCATTTTTTGAAAATGCATGTAAGAAAAGTCACTTTTTAGGTTTGGGGCAAATATACAACAGTGGGCATCTCTGTGTTGTCGATGTTGTTGTTCAGTTGCTAAGCTGTGTTTGACTCTTTGCGACCCCATGAACTGGAGCACTACAGGCTTCCCTGTCCTTCATTATTTTCCAGAATTTGTTCAAACTTATGTCCGTTGAGTCAGTGATGCCATCACACCATCTCATCCTCTGTTACCCTCTTCTCCTCCTGCCCTCAGTCTTTCCCAGGATCAGTGTCTTTCCAGTGAGTCAGATCTTCACATAAGGTGGTCAATATATTGGAGCTTCAGCTTCAGCATCAGTCCTTCTAATGTATATTCAGGGTTGATTATCTTAAGGATTGACTGCTTTAATCTTCTTCCAATCCAGGAGACTCTCAAGAGTCTTCTCCAGCATTATAATTCAAAAGCAGCAGTTCTTAGGTGCTCAACCTTCTTTATGGTCCAACTCTCACATCCATACCTAACTATTCAAAAAACCATAGCTTTGACTATACAGACCTTTGTTAGCAACATCTCTATAGGTACATTTTATTACTTTGGGAGGTAGGCATTGACTATAATAAAACCTTTAGAAATAGTAAAAATAACAATATTGCAGTGAGTTAGGCAACCACCTGTGCAGTTCTAGTACTGAATAGCCCATGAACTTGGGCAGTGAGCAGTGGCAGATCCCTTGTCTTCCATACCCTAGCCTCTTCATTTGTATAATCAAGGACACTGAATTCCCAGGGAAAGTAGCTGAGGGAACTTTGGTTTACAACTGTGCCTGCTAAATGGTACATTTTTAAGGTAAGGTTCACTCATGTTTTTAGATCTTTAGCTTGCAGGGACAGTCACAGACTACTTTGGTTTTTGCCAACTAGAGAAATCTACCTGTGCCAAATAACACAATAAGAAAATAGTATACTAACTTTACATGGTAGAATTGGAGTTCAGTTAAACAGAGGTTTGAGGTGCAGAAGAATAAGCTGTTGTACTTCTCTACTGTCTAAGTGCAGCAAAGAGCATGCAATCCAGTCCCCTTCACCAGGATATCCAAACAATGAGTTTTAGATATAAACTCCTATGTGATTTTCCCTCAGTTTAAAATCTGTGACCACATTTTCTCACCTGGCCATTTTGATTTAAATCATAATTTCCTAAATGTTGCCATTTTTCTTGGCTATATCCGTTAAAGAAAAATGATGGAGATATTGCTATACAAGACTGCAAATGATATATTATACTGTAGTCTGGGAAATAAACAAACATGTGCTAAGTATTTCTGATCTTATAATATAAAATTAGTTTTCATTCTCAACAGGAAGTGATTATCTCTTTAGCACTGGAACACCTGAGTTTCTCACAAAGAAGTTTTTCTAAAACTGTTAATATGTTTCCAACTTCTGTGTCACTGAGAAATGTAATACATTTCCAAAGGGAGGGAGTGGGAATGGATTGGAACAGTCAAGTAAACCAAAAGGAAACTTTTATTAGGAAACCTCAGTGATAAATTTTGGAAGTGTGTGATGGTATATTTAATACTTAAAAGAACTGAGTGCTCAACTAGTCATACATAACATAATGCTCTGAGCTTCGTTACATGGTACTAGACAAGGCAAGATGTTTTCTCTTGTCCGTGAACACCATGAATTCCCTTGGCTATTAATCAACAGGGCATAACTAGGATGAAATCTTTCAGCCACCATGTGCTCCAATATGCTGACTACCGAGGTTGTTTTAATAATTAGTCTCCAGGAGAGACAGAGGCGCCTATGGCTTTGACCATCTCCTTAAGTGCTTTGAATGAGGTCATTACAATAGAACTACCTACTGATATTATAATTAGATGAGAAAAAAGTGGCTTCCAGATCTTCTCTGTTCTTTAACATTTATATTTTAATCTCTTTTCCTTTAATTTCTATATGTCTTTCTAGTCCCTAAATATCACTGTTTCTCACACCGATGATCTGTATTGTTAGTTTAGAAATTAACCTAATGGCATCGAATTCTTTTTTAAGTTCAGTCAGTTCAGTCGCTCAGTCCTGTCCAACTCTGTGATTCCATGGACTGCAGCATGCCAGGCTTCCCTGTACATCACAAATTCCCGGAGCCTACTCAAACCCATGTCCAGCGTTTGGTGATGCCATCCTACCATCTCATCTTCTGTCTTCCCCTTCTCCTCCCACCTTCAATCTTTCCGAGTATCAGGGTCTTTTCCAATGAGTCAGTTCTTCACATCAGGTGGCCAAAGTATTGGAGTTTCAGCTTCAGCATCAGTCCTTACAATAAATATTCAGGACTGATTTCCTTTAGAATGGACTGGTTTGATCTCCTTGGAGTCCAGTGGACTCTCAAGACTCTTCTCCAAAACCACAGTTCAAAAGCATCAGTTCTTCAGTGCTCAGCTTTCTTTATAGTACAACTCTCACATCCATACATGTTGGTAAAGTAAGGTCTCTGCTTTTTAATATGCTGTCTAGATTGGTCATATCTTTTCTTCCAAGGAGCAAGCATCTTTAAGTTTCATGGCTGCAGTCATCATTTGCAGTGATTTTGGAGCTCCCAAAATAAAATCTGTCACTGTTTCCACTGTTTCCCCTTCTATTTGCCATAAAGTGATGGGACCAGATGCTATGATCTTAGTTTTCTGAATTTTGAGTTTTAAGCCAACTTTTTCACTCTCCTGTTTCATTTTCATCAAGAGACTCTTTAGTTCTTCATCGCTTTCTGTTAAATTTTTCTTAAAATTTAAATTAAAGTTATTTAAGGTATATACCTGATGTTTATCTTTTGACTACATCTGGCTAGGTGAAAAGCTCTTTCATTTGTTAATTCATTAAATGTCCATGGAGTTCCAAATAGGAATTGAAAACTTTATGAGAGAGGTTACCGTTTACAGGTAAAACATACATCAACCACTATGATGTAAAATCTGAGGAATAGTCATAAAAATATATGCCAAAAAAAGGGAGAATTTGAACTCTTTTAATTGTATTTTCTCACATTTCTTAATATCTCCTACATAGTTTCCTGAGGTTGAAATATTTTTGTCCTCTTTGCATTCTTTAGTGGTGTATCCTCTTCTGTTTTCTTGTAGTCATCTCAAAAAAAAAAACTTGCTCTGTCATTTGTGAGCACTATTCTTGCTTAAAAGGACAATTATTTTTTGAATGTTTCATGGATACATTAAATATCCTCTGTGAAAGTTAGGTACAGATTGATAGATAATAGATAAGAAATTAGAGTGCTGTAGCTGGACAGAGATATAGAAAAGGATAGGCTTATGCATATATATCTATGTAAAATATATTTGACTCATGTTTCCCAAAGGATTTAATTTTAAGAGCTGTAGAAGATATTTGCATTATATGTAACCAAGTGCTATTTAAACAATATTCTAAAAAATAGGCAAATATTTGAACAGGTACTTAACAAAAGAGTTTGCTAAATGGCCAATAAACATACTAAAACTTGTTCAACATCTTAACATTGGTAAGCTTTAGGAAAATACAAAATACAGCTCTATTGTTATATTGTTTCAGTACCCAAATAGATAAAGTGTGACAATCCTTAGAGTTTTCTAGAATATGTCCAACTTTAACTCTCATACATTGTTACTGAGAGTGAAATTGGTACCACACCCTTGGACAATTGTTTGGCAGTGTCTACTAAAGCTTACCATTTGCATTTCCTGTGACACAAAGATTCTCCTAAGTATATACTCCCAAGCATATACTCCTGAGAATATGCCAGCAAACACACACGCACATATGTTCATCACAAATGTACAAGACGGTCATGTAAGCATTATTTACAATAAATCAGCTCAGGAAAAAATAACATGTGTCCAACAACAGTGGAATGGATGATTGTATACTTTAATCATATAATGGAGTTCTGATATTCTTGAATGAAAATAATGAGTTCTTGTGTTACATATCAACATGAATGAATCTTTCACAAATAGTACTGAGTGAAAAAAATTAATTAATATATGCATTATGTTTCTACAATGTTTCAAGAATAAGCACAGATAATCCATGGGCAGTAATGTAGTTACCTTTGTGTTAATGAAAAGGAGATAGTAAATGGCAGCTGGCATAAAGGGTCTTCTGAGACACTGGTAATGTTTATTCTTGATCTAGATGGGGGTTATGTAAGTACATTAAGATTATGACAATTCAGCAAGTGCTACAGGATAATTTTTTACACCTTTCTCTGTATTGCATCAATAAAAGCTTATTTGAAATACAAATTAATTCATTATGCATCAGTTGTGGTTATTTAAATGCTTAATATGTATTTAATCTTCATTATTAAAACAAACTTTTAAAAATATATTTACATAATTGATATACTGATATCTTCATTTCCACACACCCCACATTCACAGGTATACATTGGAAATATTCCTTTGGAAAATAGACCAGCCATCATCACATTTTTAAATGATTCTAGATATACACACTAATTATATAAAATAGATAACTAATAAGCAGGGTGTAATACAGGGAACTCTATTCAATACTCTGTAATGACCTATATGGGGAAAGAATCTACAAAAGAGTAGATTATGTATAGATATCATTGATTAACTTTACTGTACAGCAGAAATTGACACATTGTAAATCAATTATATGCCAATAAAACTTAATAAAATAATATAAAATAAACTGTATTTTGAACTATTGGATTTCATATTTTCCAAAATGGACAAAATTTTAATATCCTCTAGCCCTGAGAAAACTTAATTCCTATGGATTCTCAAGGATGAAATAATTTGTTTTACTTACTTCCAAAATCATCTGTTAGTGAAATAAAATTAAATATAGTTTCTGTCTTATCATTTGAGAGCCAGTTCTGATATTTGAAAAAATATTTCAGTGCTCATCCTTATTTGTCCAAAATACTAATAATTATAAAATACAGCAGCTTATCATCTTTTAATGGTACTCTAAATGATATGTTGATTATACAAATGATACCTTACTACATTACACAACATATACAAGTCATTATAAATGTTTAAAATAATGCAATATGCTAGTATAATAAGGTAGAATTTAAGATCAATGTAAGTATAATATGTTAAAATAATTTTATTATATGCATCTTCTTTTAATCTGCTTATTAATTTAGTAAGGAACAATTGTGATTTAAAAACATATTGTAAATAAGAGCTTTATAATGTTTAAAACATTGAATAGATGAATGAATGCTGAATGCTAAGTTGCTTCACTTGCATCTGACTCTGCGACCCTATGGACTGTAGTCCACAAGGCTCCTCTGTCTGTGGGATTCTCCAGGCAAGAATACTGGAGTAGGTTGCCATTTCCTTTTCCAGGGGATCTTCTCCACCCAGGGACTGAACCCATGTCTTACATTTCCTGCACTGGCAAGCAGGTTGTTTACTGCTAGCACCATCAAATAGATATGCACAGTTAATTTTCTATGCACTGGTCTTTAAAATCCTTTGACAAAATTTCAGATAAAAGCAGTATATATTTATTTATTTGTTTTTATTTATCTATTTTATTTTTCACAATTGAACTTATCACTTGAACTGCTTAGAAAGATCAATATTAGATATTGACCTATCAATAACATCTTTAGAGTAAAAAATATCTCCGTGTCGTAGAGAGTGCTTTATAAGTCATAATATCTAATGCAGAATTGTAAGCATCCATGCCATTATACTGGCTTGTGTTTTATTTATTTATCTGACTTTTCCTTATGAATAAAATATTTTCCCACTGATATGTGAAGCATTTGTGAACTAATTGAATAGTTCTACTCATAAAAGTTGTGTGTTCATTCTCCCTCATGTATTACAAAACTACATGTAAATATAAAATTACATTCAATAATATACACAAAATAACAGAAGTAACATCATTTATCTGTTAGAATTTTTGCTCTATTTTTGGAAGTTAACAAAGCTTAAATAGTCTTTTCCTATGTAGCCATGCAGAAAATTATAATTCTATCACTTTTACTTCGTTTCCCTGGATTCTTCACTGTTTGTGACAATTCAATACCTATTTCAAAAATGCAGCGAACCATTTTTCATTATCTCACTGAAGGAGAAATATCCTTGTTCTCTTTTAAGATCCATTTCTCTAAGAAGCACATTCCAGCAACTGTTTGCAAGATATAAACATTAGTATTGAAGCACACTATTTGACCATAGCCAGCGGGGAGGTTTTCATGCTTCAACACAGTATAATATTCAAATTGAAAAGAAAACTTTTAAAGCTTGAAAGGGACTAAGGCAACATGGACTACCATCTTGAATTAGACATTCTGACAGTACACCCATTTCTTCTTTTCAAGCTTCATTTTCCATTAAAATATAATCTGAGCAATTCAAATGTGGGCTGAATCTCATACTTTTCAGAAATCCACTGTATTGGTTCCAAATCATAGTTTCAATTTACTTCAAGGACTTCAACATATAAAAAAGTTCTGAACATGTTTAGTATAATGAGACCTTTAAAACAACACAATATATGAAATAGGTAACTAAAGCAAAGTGTCAATACTCTTCTTCAGATGTGTTCACCAGGCCAGTGGAGCCTTGACTGCCAAGTGCTCAATTTAAACTAGTTATATTCTATATCATGGGGATGCAAGCAATTTTTATCAAAGTAAAGACAATTAGATGCAAGAAAAGTGGTGATTTGCCTCATCTAATAGGACAGTTGCTAGGGTTTATATTTCTTAGTTTTATATATTATACTCTTTCTATATAATTAAGATTAATGTAAAGAAAGCAAATTTATGACATTAAGTGAAGCATAATCAACATAAGATGTTTATAATGAACAACATACACATTCTGAGTGGCATTTCTATTTTCCTCTTTTCCATTATTGGTATAATTTCATGTGTTTTAAGACCTTTGGATATTCATTCTTCCACAACAACCCAGTATTCAAAGTAATTTGAAATGAACACTCTCAAAAAGGTAAATTAAGATTTGGTTTGGGCTCCCTTGATTTCTCTGTTGCCTCATGCCCATAGATAACCCAAACTCTTCCTTGGGATATGCCAAAATACCTAAAATATTCCCAGAGAGAGATATGGACAGTTAATGATCCTCTAATTTTATTACCAACATTGAGATTAGTCATGCCATCTAGAGTCAAGAAGGCTGATTTATGTATTTGGTTTACAACCTGTTGAGATAAAATTGAACTATATGTTATGAAAAACACTATTTGTAAGAAAACTCTTAATGAAATCTTTTCTTAAGAAATTCATTTTGTCCTCTGAGATAGTTATACTGGAAGGGTATATACCATAATTTTCAAATGTATTTTTCAAATATGAAATAAAAACTGTTTTCTTGAGAGGTCATGTGTGAAATTGTATCTTAAAGACCCTGGCAGAGAAATGCTATCTATGTGATAATTTTTAATTGAGTGAACTCCACTTATGGAGAAAAAGAGAAATGTGGTATCTCATGATAACTCTGTCACATAGGTATTGTGGACTTAGATATTTATGTTTAGAAGAATAGGTATTTTTTTTAGATAATCTCTGAGTCTGCAAATAACTATCACTGAAAACATTCTTTGATAGGCTGTGCATATGCTATTTAACCCATATGTATGGTACTTACTACATGTTAATTATAAACATAATTAAGACTAGAATTTTAAAAAAGCAGAATTTGTTAACCACAAGGCAAATTAGAGAGCATAATTTAATAAAGTGTTTCACATTCTAAAAAAATTTAAAAACCCTTTTTTGTATTTATGCTACTATCTACTATTTTCTTTCTTTTTAGAAACTTCTATTCTAACATAGTATCGAATGAACTTAGACCTAAAATATTTTGCAATGAAGATATTAGAATATGTAAAACATGCGGTATAGGACCCTTGAAAGAATATTCTGCAAATTTGATCAATAAAATTACCTTAATACAAGTTGATGATGCATAACCATTTAATCATATAATGTTTTGGTTCAAAATTTTGTCAAAAATGATCTTCAACCTGAATATAATCACAACAGTCATCACTGGCTAAAACTATAACAAGTACTAATATTTTGATCATTGGTTTAGGCCTGTTTGATAAACAAGACATTTCTAGGATTATCCAGCACATAAAATATTTTCATGTATCTTGACATTTATCATTTTTTATTTAACAAAAAAAATCAGTGAAGAGTAGCTTTACTGGAGACATGAGACAATAACACCTCTATTATGTAAGACAATAATCATAGAGATGATCTGCTTTCCTGATTTTACTAAAAGAATCAATGACTTGCCTAAGGAAATAATGCAAAAACTATTGAAGTCAGAATTAATAGGAATAGCTAAATACTGTCTCATTACTCCATTCCACATTCTTCCTAATTTATAATATAATGCATTACATTGTTGTTCTATTAATTATATAGAAAACAAATGTCCCTGGGTGATTAAAGCAGTGCCACTTTACTCCTATTGCTATAACATAATTAATAACATCCCTTTTATTCTCAAAAGTGTCCACATTTGGGCAATAAATTAAATGGTTGCCCTAATTAATATCATAATATTAAATTTATGCTAATATTTACATATTAATGTGTACTCTTAAATTGAACCTGACCATAAAGGTATAATAATGTGCAGTTATAAAAGGTAGCTAATATGCAAAGAGCATGGACTTGGGACTCACACAGAACTCAGGTCAAATCTTAGCTTGGCACATATTACCTATGATGCCTGGGTTGAGATAACCTCTCTGATATCAATAAAATGTGTGTTGCAATACATGTGTTAATATGTTATATTGAAAATTGTTAGAAAACATACCAAGTATAGAGCAACCAATAAATATTATTTCAATTCCTTTAATATGTTATTTTTTATAAAGAAAAATATTTAGCATAATATTTTGGACTATTTATAGCACTGAAAAACTGTTCAGAAGCTTAAATGAAAACACTACCTACGGCTTTGGTAGAATCCATTTTGAGTCAAAATTAACAGTTGCCCCACTTATCACAGCAAGGAATCCATTTTGCTAAAAATAACAGAAAGGGACATGCTGTATTCCAAAAATATATATTGGTTCATTGAAACAACTTGAAACAAATGGATTTAAAATGTTTTCTATGTGGTAGCCTGCTAATTTCGTTCTCTCATTTCCTGATAGATCATTGTTTTCCCTTATTTTTAGCCAGTCTTAGAGTTTCTTCAAGAATAAGCTGTCATTTTTGACACAACATCCTACTGAGTCCTCAGAAATTATTTTAGAAAAACAAAATGGAAATGTTTTACACAGAAATTTCTTTAAAGTACTTTTAAGATTAAGATATTTAAATTTTTACTTAAAATATATCAAATATATGAAAAAAATTCTAATGAAATTAAAATAAGGATTTTATAACTAGCAAATATTTTGAAATGAATATAAATGGAATTCATAATAGATGTAAGTATCTAGCAATGAATTTAGTACAATTAATCCTCCATTCTTTCAATAAACATTTGTTGAAGCTAGCTATTTTTAGAGTGTGGGTATTGACTGACAGCAATCCTCCAGGGTCAGTGACTCTACACATGTCCTATTTTTGAAATAAATGTTATTCCATTCTCTTTTAAAAATACAAGTCCTACTGATGCTCCACTGATAATTTTACTCACACCCTCTCCCCACCCCTACCAACGCACCTACAGAGATATATAAGATTGGGTATAAGCAATATGGGATTTACTGAGCATATGAATCTGAAGTTTAGTGATTAAACAGATAATTTCAGAAATAATATACATTTAAATGGTATTAGGGCCACAAGTTTATAAGATTTTGCCTAACCCTTGAGTATCAGTAGAGAAAGGAAAAAAACAGATCCTAACATGGCAATCCAACATATTTATATTTGGAAGATAAAGATGGGCCAGAAAATGTCAATAAAAAGGGATGAGCTGGACTTCCAATTTTTCTGGCATGTCAAAAGTTACAAGTTCTTACTCCCAAGAATAAAATAAAGAAAATAGAAATAAACTGAATATATGTCCTTTTAGGGATCTCATCTGAAACTGAGGTTACAGTTTGGAAACCCAAGCTTATTCACAGACTGAAAATCGCTCAGTCATGTCTGACTCTTTGCAACCCCATGGACTATACAGACAATGGAATTCTCCAGGCCAGAATACCAGACTAGGTAGCCTTTCCCTTCTCCAGAGGATCTTCCCAAACCAGGGATCAAAACCAGGTCTCCCACATTGCAGGTGGATTCTTTACCAGTTGAGCCACAAGGGAAGCCCAAGAATACTGGAGTGGGTAGTCTCTGTTATTCACAGAGATACAGCCAAAATCTAGGTATCTGGAGCAGAAACCTCTGTATAGGCCAAATGAAATTGTAATGGAAGAAACACAGCGATGGTAATATTGATGAGAAGCTGGAAGCTGAGTGTGGGATATCATGAGAGTGAAATAAGTATTGGGGACTGTAGACTTAAAAGTCCCCACTCTTCTACAGGTGTTGCCTCCAGGAATCCCAACACTTTCTCATAGTAAAACTATGAGAACCATTCCTTCTGGCTGTAGCAAGGGAAGTAAAAGATTAACCATTTTGAAATATAGCCAGAAATTTCTCCATAAAAAAAGTCAGAGGAAAAGATGATTAGAGCTTCATTCCAGGTAAGTTAAGGCTTTTCTCTATTCCAACCTCCTATATAGCATTTCTGTTTCATTTAAGGGGGCCAGGAAAAAGTTATAGGAGTCAGGACTTGAAAGAAGTCATATAGAAATATTGCCAAACAGCATGAGATAGGGTACAGAGAAGGAATATAGGCTACACCACCGGATAAACACATGGAAAGGTCATGGTCTTGCAAGGTTTAATATGCTGTCTATGTTATGACCAATCTAGACAGCATATTAAAAAGCAGAGATATTACTTTGTCAACAAAGGTCCATCTAGTCAAAGCTATGGTTTTCCCAGTAGTCATGCATGGATGTGAGAGTTGGACCATAAAGAAAGCTGAGTATGAAGAACTGGTGTTTTCAACTGTGGTGTTGGAGAAGAATTTTGAGAGTCCCTTGGACTGCAAGGAGATCAAACCAGTTAATCCTAAAGAAAATCCGTCCTGAATATTCATTGGAAAAACTGATGCCGAAGCTGAAGCTCCAATATTTTGGCAATCTGATGTGAAGAACTGACTCATTAGAGAAGACCCTGCTGCTGGGAAAGATTGAAGGCAAGAGGAGAAGAGGATGACAGAGGATGAGATGGTTAGATGACATCACTGACTTGATGGACATGAGTTTTAGCAAGCTCTAGGAGTTGGGGTGGAGAGGGAAGCCTTGCGTGCTGCCATCCATGGGGTCACAAAGAGTGAGACATGATTGAGTGACTAAACGGAACTGAATCAAAAGGAAAAATCAAACAAAGCAAATAGACAAAACCAAAGTCTGAAGACTAGACTCAGACATAACACAGATGTTGGAGTTATTAGGGAGGAAATTTAAAATAACAAAGATTAATATGTTAAGGGCTCTAATTGAGAGTATGCAAGAACAGATGCATGCTATAAACAGAGAAATTGCAGTTTTAAGAATCAAAAAGAAATGCTAGGAAAAAAATTCTAAAAGAAATGAGTATTTTGAATGGTTTCCTCAGTAGAACTGACACAGTCAGAGGAAGAAGTAGTGGTCTTGGATAGAGGTCAATTGGAAATTACAAAACAGAAATAAATACAGCAAAAAAAAAAAAAAAGAATAGAATAGACAAAAATGTGGAAGAATTTGAAATTGTGTAGCATAGGTATACTTAGAATATCAGAAAGAGAAGATAGAATGGAGCAGATGAAATATTTGAAGTGATAAAATAGCTGACACCTTTTCAAAAATAAAGACAGGCAACAAATAAGATACAAAGAGCTGAGACAACAACAAGCAGAAATAATAAATGAAACAAACAAACAAACAAAACACCTAGGCATATTATATTCATACTGAAAAAAAGACACAAAGCTGAGAGAACGTAGAAGTTGATGGGTGACACCATACATGTAAAAGAACAAGGATTAGAATTCTAGAAAATTTCTTATAAGAACCCAGGAGAAAAACAACAAGAAAATCAAACCAAACTGAAAATCCATGGATTTTTTTTTGACCCATTAGAGAACTAAAGTTGCAAGTAAACCAACATATCAAATGTGGAGATACAAGTTAATTCAGACAGTCACAGCCAATATCTGCTTGCCTACAGCAGAAGCTGTTACGTCCGTAAACTGGTATGGACGCTTGCATGGTAAATTTGTTTACTTGCTGGAGACTGAGTTTGGACAGATCTGAGAGAACTCTTTGAGACTGATGTTTCAGGGGGACATAACTGTGTGCTTTACCTCTAGGAAACCCACTAGGTTCTTAGGGTGAAGAACTGAGAAAGACTCTCCTGGCTGTCAAGGAACAGTAAAATTTCTGAGATTGTGGATTTCCAAAGATGGTTTTATTTTACCCTTAAATTAGAGTGCTTCCTTGTATAGGCATAGAATTCTTACCTGATTCAAATTTAATTTGAGCCATATGAACTATATCAGTTGATTTCCTAACAGAATCCTAGATTCTGTTTGGGTTTAGTCCTTAGCAATACTGAAGGCAGATGCAAAGCCTGGGAAGAAGATAAGAAGCAAGTATTTCCATGTGTATTAGGCACAGAGATAGCCCCTAAAAGATGTCCATACTCTTATCCCTGTAACTGTGGCTTTGTTACTGTAAATGGTAAAATAGACCTTCCCATCTAAGGTTAGTGGCCTAGAAATGGGAAGAGTATCCTGACTTATCAAGGTTAGCTCAAGGTACCCACATGAATCTTTAAACAAGAAAAACTTTCCTGGTAGGTATCTGTTTTAAATGTTGAAATAGAGGGAGAATCAGAGATGTGACACCACTGTATTTGAAGATGGAGGAGGTAGTCATAAACCAAGGAAGGTAGGTTTAGAAGTTATAAACAAGAAAATAAAATTTCCCTTAGAGCCTCCAGATGATGCTCAACATAGGAACATGTAAATTTAAACCAAATTATACTATCAAACAAAGTCTAGAAACATAGCAATATATACCATGACTAATTGAGATTTATCCCAAGAATATAAGGTTGGTTAAACCTATGAAAATCAATCAATGTAATATACCATATTAGTGGGATAAAAAGCAGCAAATACATGATTATCTCAATAGACACAGAAAATACTTTTGATAAAATTTATCAACCTGAAAAAGGCCATCTACAAAAACCTCATAGCTAACATAACACTTAATGGTGAAAAACTGAATGTTTTTTCTCTAATATGAGGAACAACAAGACAAGGATGTTCACTCTTGACACTTCTATTCAACACTGTAGTAAAGGTTTTGACCAACTCAATTAGCAAAAACAAGAAGTTAGACATAAAACCCAAAATCTGATTATAAGAAGTTACAGAGAACCTAAATAAGTCAAAAAGCATTGGAATTACTTGGATTTGAAGACTTAAAATTGTTAAGATAGCAATCCTCTCCACATTTTTCTACATAGTCAATACAATTCCTATCAAAATTCCAGATCTACCCCCCTTTTTTTTTTTTCAGAAATTGACAATCTAATCCTAACATTCCTATGGAAGTTCAATGGCTCTAGAATAACAAAAACAACACTGAAAAAAGAACAAAGTTGGAAGACTCACATTTCTAATCTTGAGATATACTACAAATCAACAGTAATTAACTCTATTTAGCATTAGCATAGGGGCCCCCCTGGTGGCTCAGCGGAAAAGAATCCACCTGTAATGCAGGAGACATGGGTTTGATCCCTGGGTCAGGAAGATCCCCTGGAGGAGAGCGCGACAACCCACTCCAGTGCTCTTGCCTGGAGAATCCCATGGACTGAGGAGCCTGGCAGGATACAGTCAGTAAGTGTGCAAAGAGAGGAACACAAGTGAAGTAACTGAGCATGTATGCGTGCAGTATTAGCATAAAGATGCATTACATAGAGCAATGAATGGAATAAAGTCAAGGGTCCAGAATAAACCTGTGCATGACAAATAAACCTAAGTCAATAGCTTTTCAGTGAGAATGAGAAAACAATTTAAGTTCAGTGGAGCAAGGATAGAGTTTTCAATAAATATTCCTGGGACAACTAGATATTCACATGCAAAGGAATGAAGTTGGAGATGCTCCCATCTCAAATATAAAAGAATAACTGAAATAGATTAAAAACCTAAAAGTAAGAGATAAAACTCTAAGCAAGTCCATAAGTGTAAGTTTTCATGACCTCAGATTCTGCAATGATTTCTTAGCTTGGCGACCAAAAGCAATCAAACACCTGGACTTGATACAAATGTAAAACTTCTGTGTTTTAAATGAAGGTACTATTAAGAGACTGAAAGATCTCACCACAGAATGGGAGATAGTGCTTATGACTCATATAAATAATAATGGCAAAAATTCAACACATATAAAACACACTTAAAACTAACCAATAAAATGATAATTAAAGATGCACAAAGGATTTGAACAGGTATTTCTCCAAAGAAGAGATACAAATTGTTACATAGCACATGAAAAGCAATACTCAACTTCATTAGCTACTGAGGAAATGTAAGTCAAAACCACAATAAGAAAACATTTCCTATCTACTAGGATGGCTATACAAAAAGACAGTTACAAGTGTTGATGGGAAAGTGGAATAATTAGAATCCCCATACACAGGTTGTGAGATTATAAAATGACAATATTCCCCTTAGCAGTTGAAAACCCTTTGGAAATTTCCAAAAACCTAAGACCCATAAATTCTGCTCATAGGTACATAAAAAAGAGAATTGAAATGTATGCCCACACAAAAACTTGTACACAGATGTTTAAAAGAGCATTGTTGATATTAGCCAGAGGGGAAACTGAAATGTCTATCAACAAAATGTGATAAACAAATGTGATACAACTATTACAATAGAATATTATTCAGCCAAAAAAAATGTGAATGAATTGCTAATACATGCTACAACACGGGTGAACCTCAAAAATGTTATGGTAAGTAAAATAATTTAGATACAAAAAAGCACATATTATGGAATTCCATTCACATGAAATATTCAGAATAGGCACTCCAAAGGCACAGAAAGTAGGTTAGTGGTTGCTAGGAGATGGGGGGAGGGAGGAATGAGAAGTGATGGCTAATCAGTATGGAGTTTTGTTTTGTGGGTTGAGTTGTCAACCATCATCATTATGTAAGTCCAAAATATTGTAACTAAAATTGTCTATTAAAAAGCAATTTTATGCAGAAACTGAATACAATTCTTAAAAATAGGTAACCTGCTTAACATACTATTTCTTAAACTGTCCTTTCAGTTCAGTTCAGTTGCTCAGTCGTGTCCGATTCTTTGCAACACCATGGACTGCAGCATGTCGGACCTCCCTGCCGGACACCAACTACCTGAGTTTACTCAAATTCATGTCCATTGAGATGATGCCATCCAACCATCTCAACCTCTGTCATCCCCTTCTCCTCCTGTCTTCAATTTTTCCCAGCATCAGGGTCTTTTCCAGTGAGTCAGTTCTTCACATCAAGTTGCCAAAATATTAGTTTCAGTTTCAGCATTAGTCCTTCCAATGAATAATCTGGACTGATTTCCTTTAGGATGGACTGGTTGGATCTCCTTGCAGTCCAAGAGACTCTCAAGAGTCTTCTCCAACACTACAGTTCAAAAGCATCAATTCTTTGGCTCTCAGCTTTCTTTATAGTACAACTCTCACATCCCTGCATGACTACTGCAAAAACTATAGCTTTGACTAGAGAGACCTTTATCAGCAAAGTAGTGTCTCTGCTTTTTAATATGCTGTCTAGGTTTGTCATAGCTTTTCTTCCAAGGAGCAAGCATCTTTTAAATTCATAGGTGCAGTAACCATGCTCAGTGATAAAGTGTCACTGTTCACACTGTTTCCCCATCTATTTTCCATGACGTGATGCGACCAGATGCCATGATCTTCATTTTCTGAATGTTGAGTTTTAAGCCAGCTTCTCCCTCTCCTTTTTCACTTTCCTCAAGAGGCTTAGTTTCCTTTGCTTTCTGCCATTACTGTGGTGTCATCTACATATCTGAGTTTCTTGATATTTCTCCTGGCTGTCTTGAGTCCAGCTTGTGCTTCATCCAGCCAGGCATTTTGCATTGCAAATCAGTTAAATAAGCAGGAGACAATAGACACCCTTGATGTACTCCTTTCCCAATTTGGAATCAGTCCATATTTCCATGTCTGGTTCTAGCTGTTGCTTCCTGACCTGCATACAGATTTCTCAGGAGGGAGGTCAGGGGGTCTGGTATTCCCATCTCTTTAAGAATTTTCCACAGTTAATTGTGATCCACATAGTCAAATGCCTTGGCATAGTCAATAAAGCAGAAGTAGATGTTTTTCTGGAACTCTCTTGCTTTTTTGATGATCCAACAATGTTGGCAATTTGATCTCTGGTTCCTCTGCCTTTTCTAAATCCAACTTGAACATCTGGCAGATTTTGGTTCACGTACTGTTGAAGCCTGGCTTGGAGAATTTTGAGCATTACTATGCTAGCATGTGAGATGATTGCAATTGTGTGGTAGTTTGAACATTTTTTGGCATTGCTTTTCTTTGGGATTGGAATGAAAATGGACCTTTTCCAGTCCTGTGGCCACTGCTGAGTTTTCCAAATTTACTGGCATTTTTAGGTCATGCCTTAATGGTCTAGTGATTATCCCTACTTTCTTCTATTTCAGTCTGAATTTGGCAATGAGGAGTTCATGATCTGAGCCAAAGCATACTCCCAGTCTTGTTTTTTCTGACTATATAGAGCTCCTCCATCTTTGGCTGCAAAGAATATAATCAGTCTAATTTTGGTATTGACAATCTTGTGATGTCCATGGGTAGAGTTGTCTCTTATGTCTAGAACTAACACCAAAAAAAGATGTCTTTTTCATCATAAAAAAAAGTGAAAGTCACTCAGTCATGTTCAACTCTTTGCGACCAACAGTCCATGGAATTCTCCAGACCAGAATACCAAACTGGGTAGCTTTTCCCTTTTCTAGGGGATCTTCCCAATCCAGGGATTGAACCCAGGTTCCCCACATTGCAGACAGATTCTTTACCAGCTGAACCACAAGGGAACCCCTATTCATCATAGGGGACTGGAATGCAAAAGTAGGAAGTCAAGAGATACCTGGAGTAACAGCCAAGTTTGGCCTTGGAGTACAAAATGAAGCAGGACAAAGGTTAGCAGAGTTTTGTCAAAAGAATGCACTGGTCATAGCAAACACCCTCTTCCAACAACAGAAGAGATAACTCTACACATGGACCTCACCAGATGGTCAAAATAATTCCTACACTACCACAAATATTTATTAGCTACATGTTTCAAATATTATGATTATCACTTAAGCTAAAAAAAAAAAAAACTAATAGTAATTTCCCCTAATTTCTTAAGAATTTTGATTATTGTTCCTTCTAAGGGCTGTAACAGCATAAGTTAGTCAAAGATTACTATATCTGTGTCTGTACCAGATACATATACCAGATATCTGTATTTGTACCAGATATAGAAATAAATAAATCACAGAAATAAAAATAAATCATTTATTATTCACAAGATTTAACAAATATTCATTCAGTATTAATAAACTGTACAGTTTTTGAGATTCTAGGTATATAGATATAAACAGAAGGAACATGGAATACTGCTTTTATTAATTTACATTTTATTTAAATTTCTTGCAGTGAAATATTTCACCATGAAATTTCAATGTGATACTAGCATGTACATGTCTTTAAAACTGATATTCCAGGTATTTGTTTATTTAGATATATGGTCTTATGCTTGACACATTAAAATCAAAAGAAACTTTATAAGTTGAGTTATAGATCAAGATTTAAAACTGTTTATCTCAATGACGCAGATATGGACTTTAGCCATTCAAAATTGTGACTTTTATTTGTATATCAAACATTCCCTTTATGGTCTTATCTCATGGACCCTATAATATAGAATTGTAGATATGGATTTATAAATATTTCTCCCCCAGGAAACACTGAACTCCTTTGTAACTGTATTCTCTGATGAGCCAAGCTTGAGGATATGACCAACATATTATTCAAGTACCCTAGCAGTGTTGGATATCAGGAAGGGAAAGGACTCTGAATGTATATCTAGATAAACAAATCATATTTTATTTAGAAATCTTATTTAAATCCCATGTGGGATTTAGTGGACATAATTTAAAAGCAAAGTGAGATATTTCATGTAATCATGTATCTGAAATGTCAAGCATGAGACATGACACTCAGCAGATACAACATTATTGGCATCTTTTACTGATGGATGAAAATAAACAAGATTAGATTTTATATATATATCTCATACATAAAAAGTTCTATGCATTGAATGAATTCTAATTAATTTTAATTGAAACAGGCCTTCTTACATGACAATTTAAACTAAGAATATACTGATTAGTTTATTAGTGTAAATAGTTTAATATAGTAATTTTTCCACTAATAGGGTTCTCCATTCTAGGTCACTTTTTTAAAAATGCCTTGTCTCTCTCTCTTTTTCTTTTTCCCATTTATTTTTATTAGTTGGAGGCAAATTACTTTACAATATTGTAGTGGTTTTTGTCATACATTGACATGAATCAGCCATGGGTTTACATGTGTTCCCCATCCTGAACCCCCCTCCCACCTCCCTCCCCATCCCATCCCTCTGGGTCATCCCAGTGTACCAGCCCTGAGCACTTGTCTCATGCATCCAACCTGGACTGGCGATCTGTTTCACATTTGATAATATATATGTTTCAATGCTATTCTCTCAGATCATCCCACCCTCACCTTCTCCCACAGAGTCCAAAAGTCTGTTCTGTACATCTGTGTCTCTTTTTCTGTTTTGCATATAGGGTTATCGTTACCATCTTTCTAAATTCTATATATATGCATTAGTATACTGTATTGGTGTTTATCTTTCTGGCTTACTTCACTCTGTATAATGGGCTCCAGTTTCATCCATCTCATTAGAACTGATTTATGTAAGTACAGTGTAATAAATCTTATAAAATGACATTTTCTGAGAAATTTCTTTAGATGTTTGGTTACATTGAAAACAACAAACAGTTATTCAGCACTCCTTTTACAAGGCATTATAGAAAACAATGAAGAAAATTCATTGTTATATTAATAAAATGACCTGAAGGTGAAAGCCCTAGATATAAAATGCATGTCCAGAACAATAACTTGTACAACTTGCATTTTCAAAATGGGAAATAATGATATTTTATGGCCATAATCTCTTAGGTTAGTGAAAGAGTGATTTGCTTCATTTAGATACTTACAGATTCATTTCTGAATTTGGGATTGCTCTAGCTTTTCTTGTGGCCATGGTTGGCTTCATTTAAAGGTGCTGTATATTTGTATCCAAAAATAACAACAAACTATTATCTCCAATAGTGTCTAACAAGAAAAGATAAGGGAGAAATCAAAAGATAGCTATTTTGGAAGACAAATTGATTTAGCATAAACAAGAAGGTTCACATAAGCCAAAAAGAGAAAATTGTGCTGACGTTAATCAAACTTTTAAATCATCTTGATATTTTTTTCTGTTTGAGTAGCTGGAATGAATAAGATGCTCTGCCAATGGTGTTTATAAAACTCACCTTTCTTCTGAATATTTTCAGAATTATTTTAACTCATCTACATACAACTCATGATTTTAAAGCCGTAAACTAAGCTTTATCCACTGAGGAACTCTTTTCAAAAAACAAGGTGATTTATAAAAATTACACTGATTCACTGAGGAGATGTATTTTTCTCTATGTTATTATATTTTCTTGGAAACCACTTATAAAATTAATAGGTAACATGGAGAAAACTATGCTAAAGCCATTTATATGCCATGAATATATTTTGTCTACTATAGACAGAGGCCTATTTGAACATAGTCTGAGTTTGTTTTTTTGGGGGAGCAAATACCTTCTAACAAAAATTATTGTATGTGCCAAAGTCAAATAGATACTTCTGGAATCTCATTTTCAATTTTCAGTTTATATATTTATGGTGACTTATTCAACTTGAATTCACTCAAAAACATTTTTTTCCAGAATATACTGATAATATTCAATAGATTTGGGCCAAAATTTTCTGTTTGCTTGTTTGATTGATTTTTGGTTTGACTTAATGAGTAACAATAGTTAGTTGATGTTTCAAATTATGTGTGGTCAACACATGAAAAATGAAGCTGCTTCAGTCGTTTCTGACTCTTTGCAACCCCATGGACCATAGCCTGCCAGGCTCCTCCGTGCATAGGATTTTCCAAGCAAGAACACTGGAGTGGGTTGCCATTTCCTTCTCCAGTGGATCTTCCCGACCCAGGGATCGAATCTGTGTCTCCCTCATTGCAGGCAGACTCTTTACCTTTTGAGCCATAGACTGTTCTAAATATGAATTCTTTAATTCCATAAATTTAAGAATGCATGTGGATTACAGTATTAGTCACTTAAAAATGGGAAGATAGAATATGATGCACTCTTTTATGGTATTTGGCCTTATGTGATTCTCTTGGTTCTGCTAAAAATATTTGACTATATTAGTTTAAAACAATGAAAAATTCTAAATAGTAAAGCTTACACTCACAAAAGATAGTTGACTAAGCATAATGGTAGTAGTATTAAAATTCCTGGAAAAGCTCTTAAGTGCTTTTAACAATTTAATTCTTAGAAAAGGTCTTAAAAATATCTTGGTCATCCAAATATAACATAGCATTATTCCATTAGCTTACTTTGGTCAGGGTACAACTTTACTGCAGTGGCAAAACTATATACCCTCATAATCTATCTGGGTATAAATAGCTAGAGTTAAAGAACAGAAAATCAAAGCAGACTGATAAAATTTGTGGATAATTTTGCAGAAAAAGGAATGTGATTTTTCTGAACTATAGATGGAAAGGGGAGTGTTGGATCAACACCTGTCAGCATCATCCTCCTTGGCATTATCAGGGACTTTTCTGTTCTGATGAGCTGCAATAAATAAATGTGCAAATCAATATTTAACTTTTTATTTCATTGATTGCTGCATATTCTAAAATACTGTTATTAATAGTAAAAATATGATTTTTAAAATAATTGTAAAGATATATATTATTTAAATTATCATATGTAAGCAGCCTAATAAAATTATTAACATAGTCCCCTAAGGCAGTCTTCATCATCTTTTTGCTATGCATTCACTTGCTATGCCATCAGTTAGGTATGAATGGAAATTAGAAATATTTTAAGTTAATTAAGTGAAAATTACTTTGAATGCTTACTGATTTTCTGCTCTGAGATATATAGATCTTATCAACTTTTCAATGTAAAAGTATTTCAGCATTATCTTACATTTCTGTTATAATTAACAGGGTTTATAGAAGCACAAGGCATAAAAAGTACACTTTCTACATATTTAAACATAACCATTTATAATTGCTGACTTCTTTAGATGAATCCAAATTAGGAAAGAAGAAATACTCAGTAACTCCAGTCTGAGCTTTTTATTATGAATCCCAAGCAGAAGAATAAATAGGTGGTCATCAGCATCCAGTTATTCTAAAGAGCTTAGATAAATGTCTTTTTAATGCATCAAGCATCTCATTTGAGCCCTTTCTCAAATCTGTGGCTTATTTTACCTTTCTATACCTTATTGCCCTTTTACCTTATTGCTCTATTTGACTTAAGTCTTCGTTTTCCTCCTGACTGCTCTAATATTCTCCCCCATGGGACCCTAAATTATTTTGGGACCTCATACGTCCTGCCTCTGGCAAGAGAAACTCAGCAATGCTGCATCAGCTCCATAAAGGAAACTACAATTTTGTGATTTGTGTTACTACTCAAATTCCTTATAGTTTAATCTTAAGAGTGTACTTCACTCACTCAGGATTTTATTCTATATACAGGTTATGAGAAAAAGGAAAATTAGGTCATGTATGATGCTACTATAAAACTAACCTGCAAGTGTTCTGAAATTCACTGGTTTATATGAGCCAGCTATATTTGACAAGAAAATAATTCTGATTTTCTATATACTTGTGACATATCATCACTTCAAATAATTTAAAAATGAAATTAATTTATAACAGATTGTGTCTTTTTGATTTACAACAAGGTATCTAGCTTTCAAATATGAGATATTCATCTCCAGTCTTGAAAATGGGTTAAAAGAGATTATATTCAACTAAAATTAACTTAGTCATAACCTGTAATGGATTGAATAGTATCCTCCAAAAGTCATGTCTACCAAGAACCTCAGAATGTATCATTGTTTGAAAATATGGTCTCTGAAGATGTAATTAATTAAATTTAAATGCATTCATGTTGGATTAGTTTGGGCTCTAAATCCAACGACTAGTGTCCTTAAAAGAAGAGAGAACAAATTGAAATATACACACAAACAAGAGGCCATGAGAAGGCAAAGTTGGCATTATGCTGCCACGAAACAAGGTTCACCAGAAGCTAGAAAAGGCAAAAAAAAAAAGAAGAAGAAGATTCTCTCCTAAAGTCTTTAAACAGAGCCTGGTTTTGAGGACATGGACTGTATTTTGTTTGAAGCCACTGATTTTGGGGTCATTTGTTATGGAAGCCCTAAGAAACACACTCTTAAGATCTAGCTTGTTTAGCTTGTGTGAATGTGTGCTAAGTCACCTCAGCTGTCTGACTCTGTGACGCTATGGACTGTAGCCTTCCAGGCGCCTCTGTCCATGGGATTCTCCAGGCAAGAATACTGGAGTGGGCTGCCATGTCCTCCAGGGGATTTTCCCGGAATGGAACCCAGGTCTCTTATGACCCCAGCATTTGCGGGCAGGTTCTTTATCACCAGTGCCGCCTGGGAAGTCCTTATTTCGCTTGCGTACACGCGTGCCGAGTTGCTTCAGTCACGTCCGACTCTGTGCGACCTTAGGGACTGCAGCCCACCAGTCTCCTCTGTCCATGGGATTATCCAGGCAAGATACTGAAATACATTGCCATTTTCTTTTCCAGGGGATCTTCCTGACCCAGGGACTGAACCCGGGTCTTTCACATCTATCTGCATTTGTAGGCAGGGTCTTTATCACTGGCGCCACCTAGGAAGCCCTTATTTAGCTGAAAGGGTCAAATTAACACAAACATGAAAAAAACGTGTGTTGAAAGAATTATTTCAGAAACTTGGATGGTGCATTTGGGAAATAAATTTACATTAAGTCAGAAAATTATGACAATTTGTATAAGGATAACAGAAAGAAAAGCATACAAATATAGTCTGGAAAAAAAAAGCTGAATTTAATTCAGTACAGTAAAAATACAACTGTGATTACTTCAAACTCAAATAAACTATCTATTTAAATATCTCAGTACATTTCACATATTTAAAATCTTTCTGAAAGCATAGTGGTTTTATCTGGATGATTTTAATACTTATTATTACTTTGTTTTTATTTTAACCATTGTTTGGTAGTTTTACTATGATATTCTAAGGTGTAGTTTTCCTTTACCTATCTAGGGATTCATAGAAATGTTTGAACTTTTAAAAAATTTTTATTTTATATTGGAGCTTAGTTGTTAACAATGTTGTGTTAGTTCCAGGTTTACAATAGAGTGATTCAGTTATTTATATATATTTGCCCATGTCGTTAGTTGCATATCTTCAAACATTGCTTTTTCCTTCTTCCTCAGCTCTTTTATTACATTGCAATCAGATACAAATAATATGATTTTATCATGTCCCATATAAGCTTCCCACATTCTATTTTGCATATTTCATCCTTGTCCTCTCTTCATGCTTTGACCTAGATATTTTCCACCACACTGTTTTTCAGTTCACTAATCCTTTTTCATGCTGTTTCTAATATGATGCTACATCTATTAGGTTCTTAGTTACCATTAATGTATTTCAAATAAAAATTTTTAAGTGTATAGGTTTTCTATTAATCTTAAAAATAAAAATTAATAAAATTCAAGATGTTAAAAATAGAAAATAGAAGAATACCAAAGTGGAGCTTAGTGTCACAAAGTAACTTGAGAGTGCTAATGAAAATGTTAGATGAAGATTAATAAAAAACCCACACACTTAAAAGTTTATATTTGAAATACACTAATGGGAATTAAGAACCTAATAGAGGTAGCATCATATTAGAAAGAACATGGAAAAGAATCAGTGAACTGAAAAACAGTGCAGTGGAAAATATCTAGGTGGGCTTCCCTGGTGACTCAGATGGTAAAGCGTCTGCCTGCAATGCAGGAGACCCAGGTTCGATCCCTGGGTGGGGAAGATCCCCTGGAGAAGGAAATGGCAACCCACTCTAGTACTCTTGCCTGGAAAATCCCATGGATGGAGGAGCCTGGCAGGCTACATTCCATGTGGTTGCAAAGAGTCAGATACGACTGAGCGACTTCACTTACTGACCTTTGTGTATACAAATTGTGTTGAGGTTGTGAAAATATTTTATATTTCTACATAAATCATTTACTTTTCTTCTGGTAGGCAGTTTGTGCAGTGGCATATCACAGATTTAATCAGACATTAAGGTGACTTGTTGGTAAATTTTAGTGTCTGTGAGACTGGACTGATTCTGATTTGCTCTGATTCTTAGGGTATTATATTTTAGAGATCTTAACTAAAAGCCTGGGCTATTTACTTAGTTTCTTGGTGGGCTCTGAAATCCAATTTTTTTGGTCTTAATATTATAAAACTACCAAATGCTCTGGTTAGTTTTTAGCCTCTCAAATATCATTTTCTCATGGCTACTTGACCCCTTGCCCTGTACAGGTAAATTTTGAGATTCACTTCTTAGTGTTTCCTTTTCTATGAGATCATAACCCCTCAAGTGTTGGCTTACCTTGATTGGTCAGATATTCTTTTGTAATTTCATACAGCTTTTATTTATTTTTATTTAAGAAGACTTTTTTGCTATAAGATACTTCTGCATATCTGGAAGCATAAGTCACATTAAGAAAATGAAAATCCAGTCTAAGAAAAAAGTAAAATTTCTTTAAATATTTCTTTAAAAGTTAAAGAAATATTTAAAGAAAAGCTGCAACTAGTCTGGCTAACCACATTCATGCACTCATTAAAAATTAGATCTTTTTATCATTAAATAAGAGAGATATCTCTGTCTCTCTGCTAAATTGAAAGAAAACCTTTTACAAGAAAAGATGCTCTTGGATTTTGTTTTTGGTCTCATGACTAAAGGAATCGCTTACCAGTCAAGAAGTTGAATGCCTCTTACTGTAAAACATGGTCACCAATTGAAGAGTTACCTTTATAATATACTAATCTTCCCCATATACATAGACCTTTTTAATACTATCTCTATCTTGATTGTACAATGATTAAAATTGTCTATTTGAACACAAATGCCCTGATACTATGCTCTTTTAAAACAAGCTTCTAATTTAATTTTTAGAAATGAGTCCCAAGATAACATACATACCTCCAAATTATGTACAGTTTAAAGTAACTCTTCTATACCTCCTCTCCACTAATTGCAATTATCTGTATAGTTAATGCCACAACAAATGCATAGCCATTATCAACACCATTGACCAGATTGAGACTTTAAAAACAAAACAAAGGTAAACCTACATTAACACATGGTAACCATTCAAAGTCCATAGTCTATATTACAGTTCACTCTTGTGCAGTCTATGGATTTGGGCAAATGTATAATGATATGTATCCATCACTATACTGTCATACAAAGTATTTTCACTGTCCTATAAATCCTTGTGCTGTGTCTGTCCATTCCCCTATCTTCCAAACCCTGGAAACCACCAATCTTTTTGTTTCCAAAGTCATGACTTTTTCATAATGCTATATAGATGGATTCATACAGTATTTCATTTTGGCCTCTTTTACTTGATAATATGCATTTAGCTCCCCTCCAAAGCTTCCCTCATAGCTCAGTCAGTTTTAAAGAATCCGCCTGCAATGCAGGAGACTCGGGTTCAACTCCTGGGTCTGGAAGATCCCCTGGAGATGGAAATGGCAACCCATTCCAGTATTCTTGGTTCAAAAATCCCATGGAAGGAGGAGCCTGATGGGCTACAGTCCATGGAGTTGTAAGAGTCAGACATGATTTCTCAACTAAACCACTATCTTGATCTCTTCCAAGTTTTAGCAATTATGAATAAAATAAACTTTTGTGTGCAGGGTTTTACAGGGAAATAAGATTTCAACATTTTTGGCTAAATTCCAAGAAGCATGGTGGTTGGGTCATACAGCAAAAGTTTATTCAGTTTTGTAAGAAGCTATCAATGTGTCTTATAATGTAGCTGTGCCATTTGAATTCCCTGCAGCCATGAATGAGAGTTCCTGTTGTTCAGCATCATCATCAGTATTTGATATTGTCCATGTCCTAGACTGGCCACCCTACGTATGTAATGATATCTCATTGTTGTTTTAATGTGCATTTCCCAGATAACATTTGACATGAAGTGTATTAATTCTTTTAACATCACAAAAACCCTTTGAGGTAGTCATATAATAGTCTTCATGTTATAAATGGGGAAACTGAGGCACCAGCCTCAGTAAGAGTTAACCAGTCAAAGGTTAAACAGCTTAATGGGTGGTAGAGCCAGAATTTCAGTCTATGTAATTTAGTTTTAGCGTCTGTGCTCTTAACTACACCATATGATTCTGAAGGTTGCTCCACTTATTTCACTTAAACACAAATACATTTAGTCAATAATAATGTGATATTTCTGTACTGTGAAAGATGGTAATTGGACTTATTGTTGGTGATCATTTGAAATGTACAGAAATATCAAGTTACCATATTGTACAACAGAAACTAAGGTAATGCCGTAGGTCAATTATACTTCAAAAATAAACAAACGTATAGGAAAAGATGTCCTATGTGTGGTTACCAGGGGCAGGGTGTGGGAGGAAGGGGAAATAGACGAAGGTAATCAAAAGGTACAAATTTCCAATTATAAGATACATAGGTACTAGGGATGTAATATACAATGTAACTAATAGATATAACACCACTATGCCCTATATGAAAACTGTTAAGAGAGCAAACCCTCAGAATTCTCATCACAAAGAAAACTATTTTTCTTTTATTTCTATATAAAATGATGAATGTTCACTAAGTTTATGGTAATAATTTCCTGATGAATATAAGTGAAATAATTTTGCAGTCCCTTAAAATTTCTGCATGATATATGTCAGTTATATCACAATAAAATTGGAAGAAAAGTGATTTTGGAATACTAACATTTTATCTGCTGCATAGTATTCATTTAAACTCTATTATGGTTTTTTGACAATGATATTCTTGATTGTTTTCCCCGGTAAACAATGATTTTCCTAATATGTATACAATTGTCTATGTGTTTATTTTTCTAAGATGAAATTCCAAACATACATTTATTGAATTAATGGAAGTATGATGTTTAAAACTCAGTGTGTTTTAATTTCTATAGCCCTATATTATGGCTGATATTTTCTACAATTCCTTTTTCAGTGTTATTTTCATCACCTTAGTAATTTCTGTGTATATTTCTCCCATATGAGTTTTCAAATAGGCATAAAATTTGTTTTTGTTTCTTTTTAAATCTTATTCAGATTACTTTGCATAAAATAATAATTTAAAAAGAAATCTCTTATTTTCTATGGCCCTTCTTCGATCAGTTCAGTTCAGATTCTCAGTCGAGTCTGACTCTTTGACCCCATGGACTGCAGCACACCAGGCCTCCCTGTCCATTACCAACTCCCAGAGTTTACTCAAACTCATTTTCATTGACGTGGTGATGCCATCCAACCATCTCATCCTCTGTCATCCCCTTCTCCTCACATCTTCAATCTTTCCCAGCATCGGGGTCTTTTCCAATGAATCACTTCTTCACATCAGGTGGCCAAAGTATAGGAGTTTCAGCTTTAGCATCAGTTCTTTTACTGAATATTCAGAACTGATTTCCTTTAGGATGTACTGGTTGGCTCTCTTTACAGTCCATGGGACTCAAGAGTCTTCTCCAACAACGTTCAAAAGCATCAATTCTTTGGTGCTGAGCATTCTTTATAGTCCAATTCTCACATCTATACATGACTACTGGAAAAACCATAGCTTTGATTTGATGGACCTTTGTTAGCAAAGTAATGGCTCTGCTTTTCAATATGCTGTCTAGGTATGTCATAACTTCTTCCAAGAAGCAGGTGTCTTTTAATATCGTGATGGCAGTCACCATCTGCAGTGAATTTTGAGCCTAAAAAAATAAAGTCTTTCACTGTTTCCCCATCTATTTGCCATGAAGTGATGGGAACAGATGTCATGATCTTAGTTTTCTGAATGTTGCGTTTTTAGCCAACTTTTCCACTCCTCTTTCACTTCTGTCAAGAGGCCCTTTAGTTCTTCTTCATTTTCTGCCATAGGGTGGTGCCATCTGCATATCTGAGGTTATTGATGTTTCTCTCAGCAATCTTTCTTCCAGCTTGTGCTTCTTCCAGCCCAACGTTTCTCATGATGTACTCTACAGGGTACATCATATAAGTTAAATAAGCAAGGTGACAATATATAGCCTTGATGAATTCCTTTCTCTGTTTGAAAAGAGTCTGTTGTTCCATGTCCAGTTCTAACTGTTGCTTCCTGACCTGCATACATGTTTCTCAGGAGGCAGGTCAGGTGGTCTGGTATGCCTATCTCTTTAAGAATCTTCCAGTTTGTTGTGATCCGCACAGTCAAAGGTTTTGGCATAGTCAATAAAGCAGAAGTAAATGGTTTTCTGGAACTCTCTTGCTTTTTTGATGATCCAGTGGATGTTGGCAATTTAATCTCTGGTTTCTCTGCCTTTTCTAAAATCAACTTGAACATCTGGATGTTCTTGGTTCATGCATTGTTGAAGCCTAGCTTGGAGAATTTTGAGCATTATTTTACTAGCGTGTGAAATGAGTGCAATTGTGTGGTAGTTTGAGCATCTTTTAGCATTGCCTTTCTTTGGGATTGGAATGAAAATGGGCCTTTTCCTGTCCTGTGGCCATTGCTGAGTTTTCCAAATTTACTGGCATATTGAGTGCAGCACTTTCATAGCATCACCTTTAAGGATTTGAAATAGCTCAACTGGAACCCATCAGCTCCACTAGCTTTGCTTGTATTGATGCTTCCTAAGGTCCACTTGACTTCGCATTTCTGGATGTCTGGCTCTTGGTGAGCGATCACAACATTGTGATTATCTGGGTCATGAAGTTCTTTTTGTTTGTTTGTTTTTATAATTCTTCTGTGTATTCTTGCCACCTCTTCTTAATATCTTCTGCTTCTGTTAAGTCCATACCATTTCTGTCCTTTAAGCCCATCTTTGCATAAAATCTTCCCTTGGTATCTCTAATTTTCTTGAAGAGATGTCTAGTCTTTCCCATTCTATTGTTTTCCTCTATTTCTTTTCACTGATCACTGATGAAGGCTTTCTTATCTCTCCTCGCTATTCTTTGGAACTCTGTATGCAAATGGGTATATCTTTCCTTTTCTCCTTTAGTTTTAGCTTCTCTTCTTTTCTCAGCTATTTGTAAGGCCTCCTCAGACAACCATTTTGTTTTTTGCATTTCTTTTTCTTGGGGATGGTCTTGATCCCTGTCTCCTGTACAATGTCATGAACCTCCATCCATAGTTCTTCAGGCACTCTATCAGATCTAATACCTTGAAGCTATTTCTCACTTCCACTGTATAATCATTAGGGATTTGATTTAGATCATAACTGAATGGTCTAGTGGTTTTCCCTTCTTTCTCCAATTTAAGTCTGAATTTGGCAGTAAGGAGTTCATGATCTGAGCCAGTCAGCTCTGGTCTTGTTTTTGCTGACTGTATAGAGCTTCTCCATCTTTGGCTGCAAAGCATATAACCAATCTGATTTCGGTATTGACCACTTGGTGATGTCCATGTGTAGAGTCTTCTCTTGTGATATTGGAAGCAGGTGTTTGCTATGATCAGTGCGTTCTCTTGGCAAAACTCTATTAGCCTTTGCCCTGCTTCATTCTGTACTCCAAGGCCAAATTTCCCTGTTACTCCAGGTGTTTCTTGACTTCTTACTTTTGCATTCCATCCCCTATCATGAAAAGGACATCTTTTTTGGATGTTAGTTCTTGAAGGTCTTGTAGGTCTTCATAGAACCATTCAACTTCAGCTTCCTTGGCATTACTGGTTGGGGCATAGACTTAGATTACTGTGGTATTGAATGGTTTGCCTTGGAAACAAACAGAGATCATCCTATAATTTTTGAGACTGCATCCATGTACTGCATTTAGGACTCCTTTTTTGATTATGAGGGCTACTCCATTTCTTCTAAGGGATTCTTGCCCACAGTAGTAGATATAATGGTCATCTGAGTTAAATTCACCCATTCCAGTCCAATTTAGTTTCCTAATTCCTAAAATGTTGACATTCATTCTTGCCATCTCCTGTTTGACCACTTCCAATTTGCCTTGATTCATGAACCTAACATTCCAGGTTCCTATGCAATATTGCTCTTTACAGCATCAGACTTTACTTCCATCACCAGTCACATCCACAACTGGGTATTGTTTTTGCCTTGGCTCCAACTCTTCATTCTTTCTGGAGTTATTTCTCCACTGATCTCCAGTAGCGTATTAGGCACATACTGACCTAGGGAGTTCATCTCTCAGCGTCCTATCTTTTTGCCTTTTCATACTGTTCATGGGGTTCTCAAGGCAAGAATACTGAAGTGGTTTGCCATTCCCTTCTCCAGTGGACCACATTTTGTCATACAGACTTTTCCATGCAGACTTTTAATGAGGCCTCTCCATCTACTGAGTCCTTTTAAAAATATTCTTCAGTAAAGTTTTATACTTTTTATACCTATTGGTCTTTCTCATTTCATTTCTTTTTAGATCATATCATTTATGTTGGAGTCTTTGTATCTAAAAACTTTTTCCATTACTTTGTCTGTCTAGTTACTGATGGTATGTGGGGAAGATAATTTGGTTTTTGTGGTGGACTTGGCCAAACACCTTGCTGAACTCATTGTTCTCTTAGGTAGTCTATTTAGATGATAATATTTCCTTGAAATAATGACAGCTTTACATTTACTTTTACAAAGTTTATCCACTTTCAGTTGTTTTTTGTTTGCTTTAAACTTTGGCCAGGATTCCAGTACATTTTCTCAATGTTTTACCCTTTGTTTTTTTTTGACAGTTTTGTTGAGGTATGGTCTACATAGCATTGAATTCATCTGACTTAAATCTACAACTCAATGCTTTTAGTAAATTTAGATAATTGTGGAGTCATTACCATAATTGAATTTTAATTCTACCATAATTCAGTTTTATTTCTATCACCTGAAAAGATCCTTTGTGCCAATTTGTAGTCATCCCCCATTCCATTCCAAGTCCTAGGCAACCACTAATCTCCCATACAGTATTGCATAATACAAAAGGAGTGTATCAGTCAAACCTGTTTGTTCTTGTCTTTAGTAAAAATGTCACAAATGTTTCATTTTTGCATATGGTAAGAACAGTTTCTTGTCAACTAAGTTATAGAAGTTTCCTATTATTTCAAATGTGCTCAGAGCTTTTTACTAGAAATTAATTTTAATTTTGTCAACTGTTTTTCTGAATCTCTTCAAATGATGACATTGTTTTTCATATTTAATTTAGGTTATTTTGTAAATAAATTTTCCCTAGATTGAGCTGTATTTGCCTTTTTGTCTTTGATCCAACTTGCACATGACATATTATTTTAGAAATCTATACCTCATCTATTGCTACATAACAAATAATATACACAAACAATAATTATGTTATTTCCCATGATATTTGCAGCTCAGAATTTCCCAAAGATAATTAGATAGGTAAAGTCTTGACTGGGGCTGGAAGATCCACTTTCATGTGGGCTATTTGGATGCCTGGCAATTGATGTCAGTCAATTGTTTCTTCCATATGTGGGCCTTTTCATAGGACTTGAACTTCCTCAATATATGCAGTATGGCTTCCACCAGAGTGAGCAATCCAAAAGGCTATCTTGGAAAATGTAATACCTTTCATACAGTGTCTTGGAAGTCACATACTGTTACTTCTGTTTTAATTCTCTTGATCAAATAGGGCAGCCTCAACTGAATGACTGAGGTGACTAAGGTAGGGAATAAATCCTAGATGAGTATCACTGGGACTAAAACCCACAGATCCAAATGCATTCTTTTGCTATTATTAACATTTATGTTTTAAGAGACACTGGGCCATATTTTTCTATGCTAGGCATGTTTACATAATAATTAGTGTTATATTGGCTTTGCAAAACCATTTTAGTACTTTTCCTAATTTAATATTTATATAAAGTGAAACTTGACTTGTCCTTGATGAATTATATGAATCCATCTTGAGACTGAATGAGTTTCACACGTATCTCTCAACCATGGAGATATCAGACCAAACAATGAGTGATGACAAAGATTAATTTAAAAAATATATATATCAAGCTAAACATTCTAGATATGTATGAAACTTTGCATTTAAAAGGAAATTAGCATTTGATATTTACAGAAGTGATTTTACTTTAGGTGCCATATTAATTAGCTATATTTTATATGTCCCTTACTGTATGCCAGAGAATGTTTAGAAATCTTTAAGTATATTGTTATTTAATTGTCACAAAACATGGGTACAATACTATACTCATGTTACAGATGAAAAGGCTGAGGAAATGTGATTAAAAAGTGTATAACTGTTAAATGGAAGAATCAGTATTTGTTGTTGTTCAGTCACTCAGATGTGTTCGACTCTTTGGGACCACATAGACTGCAACATTCCAGGCTTCCCTGTCCTTCACCATCTCCCAGAGCTTTCTGAAACTCACGGCCATTGAAACGGTGATGCCATACAACCATCCTGTCCTCTGTCGTCTGCTTCTCCTCCTGCCTTCAACCCTTCCTAGCATCAGGGGCTTTTCTAAAGAGTTGGCTCTTAGCTTACTCCAGCCACCTGATGCCAAAAGTATATAACTGTTAATTGGCAGAATCAGCATTTAAGTTCATCATTTTGACTCCAGTGACCTCTCAAATAGCAATTCTCAACAAGTAAGTAAGCACTTAATAAACTACCCTAAATATGTTTTGAAAATATAGCATTCCCAAACCCCAATCATCATAGAGACTTAAAAATAATGCATTGAAATTATCATGTATTGAATAATTTAAAGTGAAAGTCACTCAGTTGTGTCCAACTCTTTGTCATCTTATGGACTATACAGTCCATGGAATTCTCCAGGCCAGAATACTGGAGTGGTTAGCCTTTCCCTTCTCCAGGGGATCTTCCCAACCCAGGAATTGAACCAAGGTCTCCTGCATTGCAGGAGGATTCTTTACCAACTGAGCTCTCAGGGAAGCTGAATAATTTAAAAGATACTCATAAATAAAGATTTAAAGATGCCCATAAATAAGATGTGCTTATCAATAAAATCATAATAAAATTTAAAATAATAATTTTAAAATTGAGTAGTAAAAGAACTCTACATACATACTTGAAAGATTGGAAAATTCATATTTGAGAGACATTTGTAATATTAAAATAGGTAAAATAAAAAGTTGAAAATTAATGAGCTAAAATTTCATATAAAGGTGTCAGAAGACCAGAAACAATAAATACAAAGAGAGGGTGATTAAATGGCAAAAGACTAATAGTCAAATAACAATGGAATAGAAAGGAAGCAATATAGAGAATCAACAGAGTTGTTTGTTTCTGTTGTTTTTCTGAGGATGAGAGGAATCTAATAATCTCTACCACCAAGATGAATGAAACGTCCTCTAAGTAGATGTCTGAAGAGGGGTTGATGGGTATAAAATCTCATGGTTGTGTGTGTGAGGCACTCAGTCGTGTTAGACCCTCTCACTGTAGCCCGCCAGGCTCCTCTGTCCACGGGATTCTCCAGGCAGGAATATTAGAGTGTGTTGCTGTTTCATTCTCCAGGGCATCTTCCTAACCTAGGGATCAAACCAAAGTCTCCCTCATTGCAGGCAGATTCTTCTATTTGAGCCACTAGGGAAGCCTCGCAGGTACCTATATCCTAAAAACTGCTTTCAGCAGTTAAAGATTAAGTTTGAAGGAGGGCTTAGCTGAATATAAAATCTTTGGTTCACAGTTTATTTGAGTTTGTAAAAAATCATCTCCATTATTGCTTTGTTTTATGTGTCTTGAAATTGCTGTTTTGATTTTTACAAGTCATTTCATCCTTTTGTTCTGCAAAATTTGAAGATTTTATTTTACCTTTAAATCTGACACTTTGTTGTGATAGATCTCATGATTGAATATTATAGGTTAATTTTCCAAAGTACCTAATGAATTTTTGATATTATATACGGACTCTTTTTTTTTTTTTTTTCCTGGAAGGTTGCCTTTCAGTATAGATTTAAATATTCTGTTCCATTTTTTTTTTGGTTTATTTTATTTTCTGTGCTTGTTTTCCATTTCTACTCCTTTTTTTCTGCCACTTTAAAATTAGTTCTTTTTTCTTATATTATCTTAGTTAACTAGGTTGTTTTCCTACTGCTCTTCAATGTCCCTAATTAAAATTTATATTTGAAGTTTTTTCCTCCTTGGGCATAAGATAATTTACTTCTGTGTTCCTAGTTTGTTCTATTTTTTCTTAAATATAATTTTGAATTTCTGCTTCAAGGTTATTTTCATGCTTGCTTAAATATATTTAATTTTGTTTTGATAGCTCAGCTGGTAAAGAATCTGCCTGCAATGCAGGAGACTCCAGTTTGATTCCTGTGTGGGGAAGATCTGCTGGAGGAGTTAGGCTACCTACTTCAGTCTTCTTGGGCTTCCCTTGTGGCTCAGCTAGTAAAGAATTCCCCTGCAATGTGAGAGACTTGATTTGATCTCTGGGTTGAGAAGATCCTCTGGAGAAGGGAATGGCTACCCACACCAGTACTGGCCTGGAGAATCCCTCGACTGTACAGTCCATACGGTCGCAAAGAGTCAGACACAACTGAACTATTTTCACTTGTTCTATTTTTTCTTAAATATAATAGTGAACTTTTGCTTCAAGGTTTGATGCTTGTTTGAATATATTTAATTTGTTTTAAGTGTAGATTTAAGTTCCTACACTTTTTTTTTTAGATGGTAGTTAGATATGAATTTAGATTGATTTGTGTGAATTTTAATTTCTTGGTTTCTCTGCAATGAACTTTACATTTCATTTGTTTATGTTTAAAAATCTTTTGGGGCATTTTGTCAGACTCAGGATAATGCAAATTATTTTTACCATTTTTAAAAAAATATCAGAAAGCTCTTTTTTATTTTGCCCTTTTTTCCCCCAGAAACTGTGCTTTTAACTTGCCCTTTTCAGTTGGTTTTCTTCCTTTAGATAAGGCCTTAGGTCTTTTGCAAAGTAATGCCTCTTTAATTACAGGTAGGCCATTTATATGAGACTTTGGACAATTTGAATTACACCATTTTTCTGATTGTCTTAATAGAGTTTTAGAATTTTCAAATTTAAGAAAGACAATATTTAACCTGATTTCTCCAACTCCCTCTCAAGCAATCTTCACTAGCAAACTCCTCTGTCTTTTTCAAAACAATTTTAAAAAATCTCCCTTTTGTCTTTGCTCACAGAAATAGAATAGAGGTGAGGGAGGAGTGTTTGAACAAATCAACTATTGATTTGTTGAATTTTCTTTTATTGCTTCCTTTTTTGTTTGTTTTTAATTTTTTCAAATTATTTATTTTAATTGGAGGTTAAAAGCCTCTTGATGAAAGTGAAAGAGTAGAGTGAAAAAGTTGGCTTAAAGCTCAACATTCAGGAAACTAAGATCATGGCATCTGGTCCCATCACCTCATGGGAAATAGATGGGGAGACAGCGGAAACAGTGGCAGACTTTATTATTTTGGACTTCAAAATCACTGCAGATGGTGACTGCAGCCATGAAATTAAAAGACGCTTACTCCTTGGAAGGAAAGTTATGACCAACATAGATAGCATATTAAAAAGCAGAGACATTACTTTGCCAACAAAGGTCCGTCTGGTCAAGGCTATGGTTTTTCCAATGGTCATGTATGGATGTAAGAGTTGGACTGTGAAGAAAGCTGAGTGCCGAAAAATTGATGCTTTTGAACTGTGGTGTTGGAAAAGACTCTTGAGAGTCCCTTGGTCTGCAAGGAGATCCAACCAGTCCATCCTAAAGGAGATCAGTCCTGGGTGTTCATTGGAAGGACTAATGCTGAAGCTGAAATTCCAGTACTTTGGCCACCTCATGCGAAGAGTTGACTCACTGGAAAAGACCCTAATGCTGGGAGAGATTGAGGGCAGGAGGAGAAGGGGACAGCAGAGGATGAGATGGCTGGATGGCATCACCAACTTGATGGGCATGAGTTTGAGTAAACTCTGGGAGTTTGTGATGGACAGGGAGGCCTGACGTGCTGCGATTCATGAGGTCGCAAAGAGTCGGACACGACTGAGTGACTGAACTGAACTGAATTACTTTATAGTACTGTAGTGGTTTTTGCCATACATTGACATGAATCAGCCATGGGTGTACATGTGTTCCCCATCCTGAACCCCCCTCCTACTTCCCTCCCCATCCCATCCCTCAGGGTCATCCCAGTGCACCAGCCCTGAGCATCCAGTCTCATGCATCGAACCTGGGCTGGTGATCTACTTCACATATGATAATATACTGTCTTGCATAAAGAGTCATTGTTACCAGCTTTCTAAATTCCATATATATATGTGTGTTAGTATACAGTATTGGTGTTTTTCTTTCTGACTTACTTCACTCTCTATAATAGGCTCCAGCTCCATCCACCTCATTAGAACTGATTCAAATGCGTTCTTTTTAAAAGCTGAATAATATTCCATTGTGTATATGTACTACAGCTTTCTTATCCATTCATCTGCCAATGGACATCTAGGTTGCTTCCTTGTCCTGGCTATTTAAACAGTGCTGCGATGAACGTTGGGTACACATGTCTCTTTCAGTTCTGGTTTCCTTGGTGTGTATACCCAGCATTGGGATTGCTGGGTCATATGGCAGTTCTATTTATAGTTTTTTTAAGGAGTCTCCACACTGTTCTCCATAGTGACTGTACTAGTTTGCATTCCCACCAACAGTGAAAAAGGGTTCCCTTTTCTCCACACCCTCTCCAGCATTTATTGTTTGTAGACTTTTGGAGAGCAGCCATTTTGACGGGCGTGAGATGGTACCTCGTAGTGGTTTTGATTTGCATTTCTCTGTTGAGTAATGTTGAGCATCTTTTCATGTATTTGTTAGCCATCTGTATGTCTTCTTTGGAGAAATATCTGTTTAGTTCTTTGGCCTTTTTTTTTGGGGGAGGGGTCACTTTTTTTTTTTTTTCTGGAATTGAGCTGCAGGAGCTGCTTGAATATTGTTGAGATTAATTCTTTGTCAGTTGCTTCATTTGCTATTATTTTCTCCCATTCTGAAGGTTGTCTTTTAATCTTGCTTATAGTTTCCTTCGTTGTGCAAAAGCTTTTAAGTTTAATTAGGTCCCAGTTGCTTATTTTTGCTTTTATTTCCATTACTTTGGGAGGTGGGTCATAGAGGATCCTGCTGTGATTTATGTCAGAGTGTTTTGTCTGTGTTTTCCTCTGTGAGTTTTATAGTTTCTGGTCTTACATTTAGATCTTTAATCCATTTTGAGTTTATTTAGTATATGGTGTTAGAAAGTGTTCTAGTTCCATTCTTCTACAAGTGGTTGACCAGTTTTCCCAGCACCACTTGTTAAAGAGATTGTCTTTTCTCCATTGTATATTCTTGCCTCTGTTGTCCTATAGATATCAATTAGGTTTAAATGGTCCATTGTATCATTTAAAGCTTGTGTTTGCTTCCTAATTTTCTGTTTAGTTGATCTATATATAGGTGTGAGTGGGGTATTAAAGTCTCCCACTATTATTGTGTTACTGTTAATTTCCCCTTTCATACTTGTTAGCATTTGCCTTACATATTGCGGTGCTCCTATGTTGGCTGCATATACATTTATAATTGTTATATCTTCTTCTTGGATTGATCCTTTGATCATTATGTAGTGTCCTTCTTTGTCTCTTTTCATGGCCTTTATTTTAAAGTCTATTTTATCTGATATGAGTATTGGTACTCCTGCTTTCTTTTGGTCTCCATTTGCATGAAATATCTTTTTCCAACCCTTCACTTTCAGTCTGTATGTGTCCCTTGTTTTGAGGTGGGTCTCTTGTAGACAGCATATACAGGGGTATTATTTTTGTATACATTCAGCCAGTCTTTGTCTTTTGGTTGGGGCATTCAACTCATTTAATTTAAGGTAATTATTGATAAGTATGGTCCCGTTGCCATTTACTTTGTCATTTTATACACATTTTCTTTGTTTCCTGTCTAGAGAAGACCCTTTAGCATTTGTTGAAGAGCTGGTTTGGTGGTGCTGAATTCTCTCAGCTTTTGCTTGTCTGTCAAGCTTTTGATTTCTCCTTCATATTTGAATGAGATCTTTGTTGTGTATAGTAATCTGGGTTGTAGGTTTTTCTCATTCATCACTTTAAGTATGTCCTGCCATTCCCTTCTGGCCTGAAGAGTTTCTGTTGAAAGATCAGCTGTTATCCTTATGGGAATCCCCTTGTGTGTTATTTGTCGTTTTTCCTTTGTTCCTTTTTTTCTTTGTTGCTTTTAATATTTGTTCTTTGTGTGTGATCTTCATTAATTTGACTAATATGTGTCTTGGGGTATTTCGCCTTGGGTTTATCCTGTTTGGGACTCTCTGGGTTTATTGGACGTGGATGGCTATTTCCTTCCCCTTTTTAGGGAAGTTTTCAACTATTATCTCAAGTATTTTCTCATGGCTTTTTTTTTTTTTTGGTCTTCTTCTGGGACTCTTATGATTCAAATGTTGGGGTGTTTGACATTGTCCCAGAGGTCTCTGAGGTTGTCCTCGTTTCTTTTAATTGTTTTTTCTTTTTTCCTCTCTGCTTCATTTATTTCCACCATTCTATCTTCCACCTCACTTATCCTATCTTCTGCCTCAGTTATTCTATCATTGGTTCCCTCCAGAGTGCTTTTGATCTCAGTTATTGCATTATTATTACTGATAGACTCTTTTTTATTTCTTCTAGGTCCTTGTTAAACATTTCTTGCATCTTCTCAATCCTTGTCTCCAGGCTATTTATCTATAACTCCATTTTGTTTTCAAGATTTTGGATCATTTTTGGTATCATTATTTTGAATTCTTTTTCAGGTAGACTCCCTATCTCCTCCTCTTTTGTTTGGTTTGGTGGGCATTATCATATTCCTTTACCCGATGAATATTTCTCTGCCTTTTCGTCTTGTTTAGATTTCTGTGTTTGGGGAGGCCTTTCTATATGCTGGAAGTTTGTGGTTCCTCTTTATTGTGGAGGTTCCTCACTGTGGGTGGGGTTGGACAGGTGGCTTGTCAAGGTTTCCTGCTTAGAGAAGCTTGCGTTGGTGTTCTGGTGGGTATAGCTGGATCTCTTCTCTCTGGAGTGCAATGAAGTGTCCAGTAGTGAGTTTTGAGGTGTCAGTGGGTTTGGTGTGACTTTTGGCCACCTGTATTTTTGTGCTCAGGGTTATGTTTGCATTGTTGGAGAATTAGCTTGGTGTATCTTGCTCTGAAACTTGTTGGCTCTTGGGTGGAGCTTGGTTTCAGTATAGGTATGCAGGATTTTGAATGAGCTTTTGTCGATTAATGTTCCCTGGAGTCAGGAGTTTTCTGGTGTTCTCAAGTTTTGGATTTAAGCCTCCTGCCTTTGGCTTTCAGTCTTATTTCTACAGTAGCCTCAAGACTTCTCCATCCATACCACACTGATGATAAAACATCTAGGTTAATGGTGAAAAGATTCTCCACAATGTGTTACACCCAGAGAGGTTCGCAGAGTTACATGGAGAAGAGAAGAGGGAGGAGGGAGATAGAGGTGACGAAGAGGAGAAGAGGGGGAAACAAAAGGGGAAAGAGCAATCTAGCCAGTAATCAGTTCCCTTATTTGCTCTCCACAGTCTGGAACACTCAGAAAGATTCATGGAGTTACATAGAGAAGGGAAGACAGAGGAAGGAGATAGAGGTGACCAAGAGGAGAAGAGGGGGAGTCAAAAGGAGAGAGACAGGTCTAGCCAGTAATCAGTTCCTTGAGTGTTCTCCACAGCCCAGAACACCCAAAGAGATTCACAGAGTTGGGTAGAGAAGAGAAGGGGAGGGAAGAGATAGAAGTGACCTGGGGGAGAAAAAGGAGTCTCAAAAGGGGGAGAGAGCAATCAAGCCAGTAATCACACTCCTAAGTATAAATGGGTACTGAAGATTGGATTCCTAAAGGTACGGAATTGATAACAAATACCAAAAAGCAAAGATTAAAAATCTAGAGTAGAGGTCTGACTCTCAAAAATACAGTATTAAAAAAACAAAACAAAATCACAAAAATTATTTTAAAAAATATGAAATTTGCTTTAAAAATAGGGTCTGTTTTTTGCAAGATAAAAGTATGTTATAAAAATGAAAATTAAAGGATTAACAAAAAACTTTAAAATAAAGCAAAATTCTAAAAATTAAAAAATGATAATAGCAATATATATTTAGGTATTTCTCTGGAGCTGCTGAGGGTAGTGTGGGGTCAGTTCAGTTTCAGATAGTTCCTTGTTCCAGCTTATACTTCTCCTTAAGGTCTATAGGCCCCTTCCAATGTAGTTGGTGCTAAGTACAGAGAGAAGGAAATGGCAAAGTGCTCCAGTATTCTTGCCTGGAGAACACTGTGGACAGAGGAACCTGGTGGGCTGCTGTCCATGGGGTCGTACAGAGTTGGACATGACTGAAGCAACTTAGCATGCATGCATGCATTGGAGAAGAAAATGGCAGCCCACTCCAGTGTTCTTGCCTGGAGAATCCCAGGGACAGAGGAGTCTGGTGGGCTGCCGTCTATGCAGTCACACAGAGTCAGACACGACAGAAGCGACTTAGCAGCAGCAGCAGCAGCAGCTAACTACAGGCTTTTAATCTGTTGCGCCCATCACTTCCAAAGCGGTTCGCTCTTTGTTGATTTGGCCTCCTCTGTTTGCAAGTCTCTTCAGTCTCTAACTTCTGCCCTGACACAAAAGGGCGGAGGTGGTCACTTGTTTAGGCTCACTTTTTCAGTTGTGCTGCGGAGAGGGAGGACCACTGCAAACAAACATCACTGGCCTGTGTGAGGAGTGCGCACAGTCTCTGGGCCACACTGGGTTTGCCCCCGGTCACGGCGTGCATGCTTTCCCAGTCTACACTGCCCAGGCTCTAGGTTGCTCTGCCAGGAACTGTCCTAAGCAGGCCCTGGGTTGCGTGCACTTCCCAGGTCTAAGCCACTCAGGTTCAGGTTCTCGGGTACTCCACAAAGGCGCAGACTCGGTTGGGCCTGCTTTTTGTGCCCTTCCCAGCTCCGAGCAGCTCAGGCGACCAGGTGCTTGGCGAGTGCACACTCTGCAGTTGGGGTGTGCGTCTTATCACCTCCCCGGTCCAAGCCGCTCGGTTTCCTGGGTGTTCGGTGGGAGTGCCATCTCAGGTGTGCGGTGTATCTCCTCTGGAGAGCTGATCTCTGACTGTGACTCTCCTGGAGGATGCCAACCGTCCAGGATCTCAGGAAGACTTGGTTAGCAACTGGGAGCCTGCTCACAGTTTGGTGGAAGATGCCGTCTCTGGGGCCGAGATTGCCCCTCACCTTTCAGCTCTGGCTGTTGCCCACCTGCCTCTCTGCCTCTGGTGGGGGGAGGGGCCGGTCCGCAGCCGGCTAGATCTCCTCTGGTATTCGCTTGGTCCTTTGTTCTGTGAGCAGGCCAGGTTGTGCTTTATAACTTTTTGCGAGAAAGTTTTCTCTCTCTCTCTCTCTCTCTCCACCTCCCCCCCCCCCCCCCCCCCCCCCCCCCCCCCCCCCCCCCCCCCCCCCCGTCTGACTATCCCTTGCTACCTCACATTAGCTCCCTAAGGTTGTCCTTAGGGCATTCAGGCCCGGTCCTTACCCTAAGCAAGCAGCCTGTGCCTCCCTGTTCAGCCCCTGCTCCCTGCTGGTGGACATGAGTGTCTGGGCTACTTCTCTGCTGGGAGTTCCTGTTAGGTGCATAATCTGTGAGTTTTTTTTTTTTTTTTCTCCTCCTGATTATGTTGTCCTCTGAGATTCCAAAATTCCCCACAGACCTGCCAGTGAGAGGGTTTCCTGATGTTTGGAAACCTCCTCTTTCACAACTCCCTCTCTGGGATGGGTCTCCATCCCTAACTCTTCTGTCTCTCTTTTGATCTTTTGATCTTTTATATTTTGTCCTACCTCCTTTCAAAAAGCATTCTCAGTGCCTAGTGTCCTCCGCCAGCGTTCAGAAGTTGTTTTGCAGAATGTGCTCAGCGTTCAAATGATCTTTCAATGAATTTGTGGGGGAGAAAGTAGTCTCCCCATCCTATTCCGCTGCCATCTTAGGACTGACTCCTGTTGAATTTTCTTTATATACTCAGTTGTTTCACAGTTTTGGAAATCATGGTAGATTTGTTGCTACACACTTATCGTTGTCTGCACCTACCCTGAAGCATAGGAGTTGCTATATTTTTTAATCTATTATTATAATTTCAATATCAATTTAGTTAGAATATTATTTTAATGTAGCTATTGATTTTTCTATTTAGGTGTGGCATTTTATTAATTTTTTTTTGTTTGTCAGTTTTCTGTTTGCTTTTTGGTCCTTTGTGCCCTCTTTCCTGTCTTTTAGAGTTTTAACAATTTTGTTTTAATGTAACTATTAGTTTTTAGCTAGCTTTTCCCTACCAGCAAAGCTAGTGGATGTGATGTAATTCCAGTTGAGCTATTTCAAATCCTGAAAGATGATGCTGTGAAAGTGCTGCACTCAATATGCCAACAAATTTGGAAAACTCATCAGTAGCCACAGGACTGGAAAAGGTCAGTTTTCATTCCAATCCCAAAGAAAGGCAATGCCAAAGAATGCTCAAACTACTGCACAATTGCACTCATCTCACACTCTAGTAAGGTAATGCTCAAAGTTCTCAAAGCCAGGCTTCAGCAATACGTGAACCAAGAACTTCTAGATGTTCAAGCTGGTTTTAGAAAAGGCATAGGAACCAGAGATCAAATTGCCAATAGCCGCTGGATCATTGAAAAAGCAAGAGAGTTCCAGAAAAACATCTATTTCTGCTTTATTGACTACGCCAAAGCCTTTGACTGTGTATATCACAATAAATTGTGGAAAATTCTGAAGGCGATGGGAATACCAGACCACCTGACCTGCCTCTTGAGAAACCTGTATGCAGGTCAGGAAGCAACAGTTAGAACTGGACATGGAACAACAGGCTGGTTCCAAATAGGAAGAGGAGTATGTCAAGGCTGTATATTGTCACCCTGCTTATTTAACTTCTATGCAGAGTACATCATGAGAAACGCTGGGCTGGAGGAAGCACAAGCTGGAATCAAGATTGCCAGGAGAAATATCAATAACCTCAGATATGCAGATGACACCACCCTTATGGCAGAAAGTGAAGGAGAACTAAAGAGCCTCTTGATGAAAGGGAAAGAGGAGAATGAAAAAGTTGGCTTAAAGATCAACATTCAGAAAATGAAGATCATGGCATCTGGTCCCATCACCTCATGGGAAATAGATGGGGAGACAGTGAAAACAGTGTCAGACTTTATTTTTTGGGGCTCCAAAATCACTGCAGATGGTGATTGCAGCCATGAAATTAAAAGATGCTTACTCCTTGGTAGAAAGGTTATGACCAACCTAGATAGCACATTAAAAAGCAGAGACATTACTTTGCCAACATAGGTCCGTCTGGTCAAAGCTATGGTTTTTCCAGTGGTCATGTATGGATGTGAGAGTTGGACTGTGAAGAAAGTTGAGCACCAAAAAATTGATGCTTTTGAACTGTGGTGCTGGAAAAGACTCTTGAGAGTCCGGTGGATGCAGGGAGATCCAACCAGTCCATCCTAAAGGAGATCAGTCCTGGGTGTTCATTGGAAGGACTGATGCTGAAACTCCAATGGCATCATCTGAAACTCCAATACTTTGGCCAACTCATGCAAAGAGTTGATTCGTTGGAAAAGACCCTGATGCTGGGAGGGATTGGGGGCAGGAGGAGAAGGGGACGACAGAGGATGAGATGGCTGGATGGCATCACCAACTCGATGGGCATGAGTTTGAGCAAACTCTGGGAGTTTGTGATGGACAGGGAGGCCTGGCGTGCTGCGATTCATGGAGTCGCAAAGAGTCAGACACGACTGAGTGACTGAACTGAACTGAACTTACCTCGTTGATTATTTTTCATTGGTTCTTCCAGGGATTACAATATACATTCTTCAATTTCCCTTTTTATTTAAAGTGTGTACTGTACCATTTCACATAGTATGTATAAACTTTCATATATATAGGATCAGTTAGAAACTCTATTGTTTCACTGAAATTTGTATTACACAATGTTCTAAATTTTGCTTTAAAACAGCCATAAATGTTTTAAAATTTAAGAAGAAAAAAATAGTCTCTTATGTTTACCATTTCCAGGATTAGTCGTTATTACCTCTTGAATATCCAAATTTCCTTCTGGTGTATTTTCCCTTCCCCCTAAAACAATGCTCTCATGTCTTAGAGTATGTATCTATTACAAATGACTTAATTTTTTCCTGAAAATCACTTTATGTTGCACTTGTGAAACATCGGTGCTAGACACTGGTTTAGAGTTAATAGGTGCTTTATTTTGTTCACTCAGTGCATACAAGATGCTGTCACTGACCTCTGGATTTCTTATTTTATTATGGAAAGTTCATGGTTATTAGGATCATCTTTTCCCTCATATTTCATGTGTAATTCTTTTTCTATGTGATTTCAAGGTTTTCTATTCATTTGTAACTTCTACTCTGAGGTGATAATCATGGTTTTCTTTTTAATTTTGTTTCTATTTAATATTTAATATTTTTAATTTTGTTTCTATTTAATATTCAAATTTATATATATATAAATTTTGGGTTTCTGTACATTATATATTCAACTATTTTTGCATCCTATCTCTTCTCTTCTTTGAGACTTGATTATTCCTATGCTAAATCCATTTATATTGTTCTATTAATTACCAAGATTTCAAATATTTATTCACTTATTTCTTCAGTTTAAAACTTTCTATTTGTCTTCAAGCTCATTGACACTCTTTTTTTTTTTTGGTAATTTCCATTGTGCTATTAAATCAATTTTCACATGCCTTATATTTATAATTTCAAAATGTTAATTTGATTTATTTTATAATTTATTTTTTTTTAAATTGCCTCTTTTTTCCTTTATTGTGATGGTAGTGTACTTTACCTCATTGATTATAGTTATAACATCTGTGTTAAAGTCCTTGCTGGATAATTCCATCATCAATTTATTCTCATGGTTGATATATTGACTGATTCTCTTTACCTTTTTTTTCCCATAGGGCCTTTGAGATTCACTGGCATTTTCCTGCTTCTGTAGATGTTCAGTAATTTTGGATTATATTCAGACATCTGTTCTGTATTTCTGTGTCTCTTTTTCTGTTTTGCATATAGGGTTATCGTTACCATCTTTCTAAATTCCATATATATGTGTTAGTATGCTGTAATGTGAGATTCACTGGCATTTTCCTGCTTCTGTAGATGTTCAGTAATTTTGGATTATATTCAGACATTTTAGAAGCAACAGGTTTTATTATATTCCCTTGAAAAATGTTAATTTTCCTACATTTGTTTTTGTAGAAAACTAGTGAGTGTAGGCTCACACTGTAAATTCTGTATGCCTGCAGTAGCATTGGCTCATATCTTAGTTCTGATTACTTTAATATGTCTGCTAATGCCCATTTTAGGGGTCATTCAGATACCTGGGCAGAATGTATAATCTGACTTGTATTACTCTTCCCTTTCTCCTTTCTAATTCCCTCCTACTTCTTTGGAAGTTCTAGGTGTTCAGATTTCTTTTTACAGAAAGACATTGTACTTTCTATTAAAGTTTTGGCTACTCCAAACCTCTGTTTTGATAGTTGTTAGTGAAAATAAAGGCAAATGAAAGAGAAAAAAAGAAAAGAGGAAGAAAGTAAAGGAGAAAGGAAGAAATAAATCTGGAATATTATTGTATACCTGGTTCCTTCAAATATTAATACCTTCCTGAATGTTTTCACCCTCAAATATATATTTTTAAGTTGAATTTGCCATTGATATCTGCGAGAGTATTATTCTTAGCTACTTTCTCTTGGAAATAATATTTGGACACTGTCTTTACTCCAAAAGTCAGTGGAAAGCCTATCACTTGACAAGTCTCAAACTCAAATTTCAATCTCTCCTGTACTAGGTAGCAACTTAAATCTCTGCTCAGCAATTTCAGCCCTGAAGCTGATGCTTTCTGGTATTCCTTAAAAGTCTCACCAATATACACAGTCAAGGCTCAGTCAGGACTTCAAGTATACATGATATGCCAATATTAGAGTTCCCAATCTGTGCCACATTATTTTCTAGGTTTTCTTAAAGTCAATCTCTAGCCACTCTGACAATGTTTAAGCTCTTCCTCTGCTCCTAGAGTAAATTAGATAACAAGTTTCTATTGCAATGCTAGTTGCCTTGTATAACTATAAATTTTTATTCCCTCAGAAGAAAACCCAAGAAATAAGTTCCATTGGTACACAGGTCAAATCATTTCCAGTATCTACCTAGATCTTATTTTTGTCACTCTCCAGTCCCTTCATATAAGTTGCTTCATCATTTCTGGAATATGAACCCTATTAGTAATTTACTTTCTATTTAAAACATGCACATGACAATTAAATCAATGCAAACTTAAGAATCAAAGAAGTTTAAAAGTTTATTACAATAAAATGTATTGAAAATTATAGAAAACATTGAAAAAAGTTGCTGTCATAATTGTAAGTCCAAGAGTGTTTGCCAATTAATTAGTTGTAAATATGTCTGTCAACTTTGATATCCTATTATCCAGTAGATAAGCTATACCCTTTCCTTAGATGCTTTTCTGAATCAGTGTTCAACAATATGATCCTGAAAGCTAATATCTTGTTGAAATATTTCTATTTTGGTATATGTTGGTTTTTCTTTGCTTATGAGTAGTTCTGTATGCTTGTAGAATCTTGAAATTAGAAGGAACCCCTGTCATCACTTATAGTTCACACTCCCATCTAGTGCAAGAATTTCTTCTCAATCTTTTTGACAAACAATCACGCAACTCAGCTTGAACACTATCAGCAGTTGGGTATTTATTGATCTAATGCCACTCAAAAACAGATGCAAATTCTAGGTTTTACTGTGCAAGACACATAATAGAAGAGAAAAGATTTCTCATTACCCAAGATCCCACAGAATTAACCAGATTTGACAACTTAATTTCAATTCTTAGTTAGTATATCACTATCATCTAAATAGGCCATAAGTAAGCCTAGACTAACTTTTAGAAATTTGAAAAGCCAAGCATTACAGCAAGGTTTTATGGAAAAAACTCCAATTTTTAATCTATCCATGGTTAAACCAGGGTTAAATTCATGTCCAAAATAGACTGGGAGAAGAATAGGGAGTTTTGTTTTCTAAGACAGCATTTTTTTCCCCCGAGTTACTTGGAACAAATAAAGTCAGGTCTACCACTTCTCAAAGGTTGTTCTCAAAGGTAACAACATCCTGGCTCTGCCTCAAGCTGAAACAGACACTGAGGCACAGATTTATAAATGGCACTGACGAGTTTAAATTTCTACAACTCACCAAGACAAACTCAAAATATGTTTCCATTTAAAACTAAATATGCTTTTCTCCAAGCTAGGAAACTTTTTTACTACTTGAACTAAAAAGTGGAATTTATACACATTCATTTTATTACTTGACTATATGGGCTTCAGTTCAGTCGCTCAGTTGTGTCCGACTCTTTGTGACCCATGAACCGTAGCATGCCAGGCCTCCCTGTCCATCACCAACTCCCAGAGTCTACACAAACCCATGTCCATTGAGTCGGTGATGCCATCCAACCATCTCATCCTCTGTCATCCTTTTCTCTTCCTGCCCTCAATCTTTCCCAGCATCAGGGTCTTTTCAAATGAGTCAACTCTTCGCATCAGGTGGCCGGAGTATTGGAGTTTCAGCTTCAGCATCAGTCCTTCCAATGAACACCCAGGACTGATCTCCTTTAGGATGGACTGCTTGGATCTCCATGCAGTCCAGGGGACTCTCAAGAGTCTTTTCCAACACCACAGTTCAAAAGCATCAATTCTTCAGCACTCAGCTTTCTTTATAGTCCAACTTTCACATCCATACATGACTACTGGAAAAACCATAGCGTTGACTAGATGGGCCTTTGTTGATAAAGTAGTGTCTCTGCTTTTTAATATTCTATCTAGGTTGGTCATAACTTTCCTTCCAAGGAGTAAGTGTCTTTTAATTTCATGGCTGTCACCATCTACAGTGATTTTGGAGCCCAAATAAATAAAGTCAGCCACTGTTTTCACTGTTTCCCCATCTATTTGCCATGAAGTATTGGGACTGGATGCCATGATCTTAGTTTTCTGAATGTTGAGCCTTAAGCCAAAATTTTCACTATCCTCTTTCGCTTTCATCAAGAGGCTCTTTAGTTCTCCTTCACTTTCTGCCATAAGGGTGGTGTCATCTGCATATCTGAGGTTATTGATATTTCTCCTGGCAATCTTGATTCCAGCTTGTGCTTCCTCCATCCTAGCGCTTCTCATGATGTACTCTGCATATAAGTTAAATAAGCAGGATGACAATATACAGCCTTGACACACTTCTTTTCCCATTTGGAACCAGTCTGTTGTTCTACGTCCAGTTCTAACTGTTGCTTCCTGACCTGCATACAGGTTTCTCAAGAGGCACGTTAGGTGCTCTGGTATTCCCATCTCCTTCAGAATTTTCTACAGTTTATTGTGATCCACACAGTCGAAGGCTTTGGCGTAGTCAATAAAGCAGAAATAGATGTTTTTTCTGGAACTGTCTTGCTTTTTTGATGATCCAGCAAATGTTGGCAATTTGATCTCTGGTTCCTCTGCCTTTTCTAAAACCAGCTTGAACATCTGGAATTTCGCGGTTCATGTATTGCTGAAGCCTAACTTGGAGAATTTTGAGCATTACTTTATTATACGTATTTATAAATACAGAATTGAGAACATTGCCTCAATATCAGTTGGGTCAGTTTGACTATATCCTCCAGTGATGCAAGTTATTACTGACTGTCTTGTTCAAGATTTTTTGTCATGAAGGACATACATTTAAGAAATGACTAGTTAAATGAGAGATTCAACATTTTCCCATAAGTTTTAAACGTCCATGGGAAATAAGACATTACATAATTGCAAATATGATAATAAATATGATGGGTTATCACCTGCATATTAAAGTCAAATCAATATATGTAAATTTCTTTTAGGGTGTTTGATAGAGATTTAATTCAGGATCTGTGCAATTTGGATATGCCCTTATTTATGGTCTTTTATTTGTGAATTAAAACAAATTAGAGGGTCATTGATAATTCACAGGTTAAAAAATCAAAGGAAGAGAGTTATTTAAGTTTCTCTAGATTTTCTTTTCTAAGTGTAGTTCTTTAAATAAAATTGCCAGGGTTTAGATGACCAGTCTCTATTTGGGGGATGCATTGTAACCTGATGGATATTGGAAAAAGAAAATAGTCTATTGTATTTTAGAGGTAATTTCTTTGACAATGGACAAAGCAAGAAGCCTACTCTGATGGTATAATAAAATACAAGGTCTTGAAAGCCCCTTGGACAGCAAGGATATCAAACCAGTCAATCTTAAGGGACATAAACCCTGAATATTCACTAGAAGGACTGATGCTGAAGCTGACGTTCCAGTGTTTTGGTCATCTGATGCAAACCCACAACTCATTGGGAAAGCTCCTGATGCTGGGAAAGATTGAGGGCAGAAGGAGAAGAGGGCATCAGAGGATGAGATGGCTGCTTGGCATCATGGATGCAATGTCCATGAACTTGAGCAAACTCTGGGAGATGGGGAACACAGGGAGTCCTGGCGTGTGGCAGTCCATGGGGTCGCAATCAGTCGGACATGCCTGGGTGACTGAAAAACAGCAACAAGATGATTAAATGACTAAAACAAATCTCCGGGGTTTGACATTATGGTACCCAGTAGTAATTAGGGGTTCCATCAGCTTTGTGGCAATTTGCTAAGGGAGGAGGATGAAAATATTATAAAAAGAAGTCACACAGAACTCTACCTCCATGTGACACCTCAAGCCTAACTAAGAGGTATGGAACCAGGGAATCTATTTTAATACCAAAAATGAATTGTGTTAAATCTGTTCCTTTGCCAGAAACAATTAAATATTTGGTAAATTAGAGCAAGTTGCCAATTACATGTGTGTGTGATCTGTTGTTCCATTGTGTCTAGCTCTTTGTAACTCTATGTATGGGCTGTTGCCTGCCAGGCTCCTCTGTCTTTGGAATTTTCCAAGCAAGAATACTGGAGTGAGTTGCCATTTTCTACTCCAGGGGGATCTTCCTGACTCAGAAATCAAACCTGTATCTCCTGTGTTTCCTGCATTGGCAGGTGGTTTCTTTACCACTCCACCACCTGGGAAGTCACTTACATAGGAGAAACTAAAAGGCCTTGGGCAATGTCCTTCTTGTGCTTAGAGGATATAATGTCAAAAGGAAAATATGTTGTATAAAATTTTGAACAGGCAGATAATTTTCATAAATATTCATATTCATAATTCACAAATAGAAAATGTAGAGACTGTGGATAAACATGGGAGAAAAGATAGGAGGTTCTGCTATATTGAAAGTTGCATAACAAGTAATAACAATATCTAATACTCTATAAATCCATATTTTATAGATAGAAAGTATTGAATAATAAAAAATATATGTGATTTTAGAAATAAAGTATGCTTTTTAGTGGTTGATGCCTCTTTGTTTATGATTATGATAGGTTATATGCAGACATAGAGGCCTGATATGTCCTGTTAGGATGCATGCAGGTTTCCTTAAGCATGAGCTTGGGATATTCTCAGAGTAAACTAAGGCTTATCAAATGCTCCAAACATTCTGGATAGAGAGACAAAGAGACACAGAAACGAGGAAAAACAGAAAGGAGTAAGTGACATGACAGTGAGTCAAGAAGAAACTTTGGAGTCACTGAGAATTTTGGCAGGAATCCAGACAAAAGAGTGCCAGAATCATTTTCCATTGTTTTATCTGATAAATAGTTTGGTTTTTAGGTAAAGTAAAAACAGTCATAAGGAATTTCTTTTGTCTATGTATATTGTTTTAACACAGAATATGCCTCGTGGTTATAGAAAAACCAAACCCAGGGTTGGTGACAGACAGAGATAGATAGACAGATAAATAGATAGGCAGATAGATAGATAGATAATCATATCCACTAGCTGTCTAAGTGCTGAGAATTTTAAAATATAGAGAAGGAAGGGAAAAGAGAAGAAACACTAGATTACATTGGAAAGCCCTTACTATAGAGAATATCAGGTGGGATAGACAAAATCTATCACTCCCTGCTTGTTAAACCTTATCCCTTTCCCCTCATTTACTCACCCTCTGTTCTTCAGTCAGGTTTCATTTCAGTTCTTCAGAGACAACAAGATCTTTCTTGCCTCAGACAATTGTATCTTGTCTGCTTGGGTCATATTTTCTCTACTCTTTTCATAACTGACTTTTTATCATTCTTGCTCTGAGAAGCTCCTCTGACTATCAGCTCCATATAAATTTCCTTACTCTAGTCTCCATCCCTTACTCATTTCCTTCACAAAGTCCATCACTGTTTTTATGCCATTGTGTATAATTTATATTATCTGCATCCCTCATTAGAAAGCCAGCCATCAGGGCAGGAATCACTTTTCTTTTGTTCACCCCAGCTGATCACTCAAGTATCACAGTCCTTAATAGACAGTGGGTGTTTATTGAGTAAATGGAGAAAAAAAACACTTCTGGGTTTACCTAGTAATTTATGAAAAAAATATGTGTGATTGACATGGGTTCACATGTCTATTTTCTAATGCAAAAACACAGTGATAAAGAAAGTAGTGCTTTCAGAGAATTAGAACAAGTACTTACAAAATTTACTGTTGCTCTTGTTCAGCCACTCAGTCATGTCTGACACTTTGCAATTCCACAGACTGCAGCATGCCAGGCTTCCCTATCCTTCACTATCTCCCAGAGTTTGCTTGAACTCATGTCCACTGAGTCAGTGAAGCCATCCAGCCATCTCATCCTCTGTCACCCTCTCCTCCTTCTGATCTCAAGCTTTCCCAGCATCAAGGTCTTTTTCAATAAGTTGGCTCTTCGCATCAGGTGGCCAAAGTATTGGAGCGTCAGCATCAGTGAATATGCAAGGTCGATTTCCTTTAGGTTTGACTAGATTGATCTCCTTGCAGTCCAAAGGTCTCAAGAGTCTTCTCCAACACCACAATTTGAAAGCACCAATTTCTTCAGCGCTCAGCCTTCTTTATAGTACAACTCTCACATCCACACGTGACTACTGGAAAAACCATAGCTTTGACTATACAGACCTTTGTTAGCAAAGTGATGTTTCTGCTTTTAACACACTGTCTAAGTTTGCCAGAGCTTTCCTTCCAAGGAGCAAGCATCTTTTATTTTCATGGCTGCAGGCACCATCCACAGGAGGCAGGTAAGATGGTCTGGTATTCTCATCTCTTGTAGAAGTTTCCACAGTTTGCTGTGATCCACGCAGTCAAAGGCTTTAGTGTAGTCAGTGAAGCAGAAATAGATGCCTTTTTTTTTTCTGGAATTCTCATGCTTTTTCTGTGATCCAAGGGCTCTTGGCAATTTGATCTCTGGTTCCTCTACGTTTTCTAAATCCAGCTTGTGCATCTGATAGTTCTTGGTTCATGTACTGTTGAAGCCTAGCTTGAAGGATTTTGAACATTACTTTGGCATGTAAAATGAGTGCAGTTGTGCAGTGGTTTGATCATTCTTTGGCATTGCCCTTCTTTGGGATTGGAATGAAAACTGACTTTTCCCAGTGCTATGACCAAAGCAATCCTGAGGGAAAAGAACAAAGCTGGAGGCATAACCCTCTCTGAATTCAGACAATAATATAAAGCTGGAGTGCACAAAACAGGGTGGCACTGGCACAGAAGCAGACATATGAATCAATGGAATGGAATAGAGTCCAGAAATCAACCCACATGCCTCCGATCAGTTAATCTTTGACAAAGGAGGCAAGAATGCATAATGCAGAAAAGACAGTCTCTTCAGCAACTGGTGTTCAGAGAGCTAAACAGCCACATGCCTGTAAATCAATGAAGTTAAAACACTCCCTCATGCCATACATAAAAATAAACTCAAAATGACTTAAAGACTTAAGTACAAAACATGGCACCATAAAATCCCTAGAAGAGAACATAAGCAAAACATTCTGGCATAAATCATAGCAATACTATCTTAGATCAGTCTCTCAAGTCAATATATGTAAAAGAAAAAAATAAATAAATGGGCACTAATTAAACTTGTAAGCTTCTATGTAGCAAAGGAAACTATAAACAAAATGAAAAGACAACTTATATGAGAAAATATTTGCTAATGATGTGACCAATAAGAGCTTAATTTCTAAAATGTACAAACAGCTAATACATCTCAATATCAAAAAATCAAAGAACTCAATCAAAAAATGGACAGAAGACCTAAAGAGACATTTCTCCAAAGAAGGCATACAAATGGCCAAGAGGCACATGAAAAGATGCTCAACACTGCAAATTATTAAAGAAATGCAAGTCAAAACCTCAATAAGGTACACCTTACACTGCTCAGAATGGCCATAATCCAAAAAATACAAAAACAACAAGTGCTGGAGAGGGCATAAAGAAAAAGGGACCGTTTTACACCTTTGGTGAAAATGTAAAGTGATGCAGGCACAAGGAGAATAGTATGGAGGTTCCTTAAAAGAACAAGAATTGAGTTACCCTATGATCCAGCAATCCCACGCTTGAGCACAGATCCAGAAAAGACAAAAACTCTAATTCAAAAAGGATACATGTACCTCAATATTCATTACAGCACTATTTATTATAGCCAAAATGTGTAAACGGGTTAAGTGTTCATCAAAAGATGCATGGATAAAGGAAATGTGGTATGAAATATTGCCAGTTGCAGCAATGTGTATGCATATAGAGATAACCATATTAAATGAAGTTAATAAAACAAAAAAGACAACTATCATCAGGTAGAATTTATACGTGGATTCTAAAGAATAATACATATGAGCTTATTTACAAAACAGAGACAGACTCGCAGACATAGAATTCAAACTTATGCTTATGGTTAATAAAGGAGAAAGAATGGAGAGGAATAAGTTAAGAGTTTGGGATCAAGAGATACACACTATATAAAATACATAAACAACAAAAACCCACTGTATAGCACAGAGAATTATAGTAAATATTTTGTAATAACCTATAACAGAAAAGAATCTGAATGACAGGACCAGGACTTTCTGTATCACTTCTGTGACACGTCTATATCATAGGTCTCTAGTACAATGCCTGATACATTTTACATGAAAAAATAAATATGTATTAAGCTAACAGAATGTAGGAAAATCAGTGAAGGTGAACATATAAACAATTCAAATATGTCTTATGAAAAGAAGATTAGTCTGGCTTTAAAGTTATGTAATTGATAAAATTTTGACCAAAGGATGAAAGTAACCATAAGCAAACTGTTTTTCAGTAATAAAGTGCATTGTCATTTCCTATAGTGAATTGCAAATAGTTTTGAAGATTAATTCTTTTTGTTACTGAGGAAATAATTCAAAATATAGTCAATGATGAAAAGTGTTGGAAAAGTTATTCAGTAGCCTTGCTAAACCTTTACAATCTGTAATTGTATGTTATCTCTTCAGCTTTCTAATTACCCAAGTATTAACCAAACCCTGCTGCTAGAATTAATTGAGATTTTAAGCTGTTGTTACGTGCTAAAACTTCACATAGTGATAATCAAAGAATATCAGCTATTTCCTTTGAAAAGTCAGACGTTGCAGCTTAAAAATAATATAAATTGACTATAAAAGCAGTACACTCATATACTAATAAAGCTCATTTTCTAAAGTTGTTGACTGTAATTAAGATATCTTAGAAAATAATATGAATAAGTAATTATATCACAGGGCCTATAAGATCATACTTAATCTGAAAATAATGTATTCAGTTCAGTTCAGTTGCTCAGTCGTGTCTAACACGTTGCGACCCCATGAACTGCAGCTTCCTGGCTTCCCTGTCCATCACCAACACTCAGAGTTTACTCAAACTTATGTCCATAGAGTCAGTGATGCCATACAACCATCTCATCATCGGTTGTCCCCTTGTTCTCCTGCCTTTGATCTTTCCCAGCATCTGGCTCTTTTCCAATGAGTCAGTTCTTCATGTGAGGTGGCCAAAGAATTGGAGTTTCAGCTTCAGCATCAGTCCTTCCTATGAATATTCAGGACTGATTTCCTTTAGGATGGACTGGTTGGATCTCTTTGCAGTTCAAGGAATTCTCAAGAGTCTTCTCCATCACCACAGTTCAAAAGTGCCAGTTCTTTGGTGCTCAGCTTTCTTTATCATCCAGCTGTCAAAGGCATACATGACTACTGGAAAAAAACATTGCTTTGACTAGATGGACCTTTGTCAACTAAGTAATGTCTCTGCTTTTTAATATACTGCCTAGGTACGTCATAGCTTTTCTTCCAAGGAGCAAAATTCTTTTAATTTCATGGCAGCAGTCACTATCTGCAGTGATTTTGGAGCCCAAGAAAATAAAGTCTCTCACTATTTTCATTGTTTCCCCATATATTTAGCATGAAGTGATGAGACCGGATGCCATGATCTTAGTTTTCTGAATGTTGAGCTTTAAGCCAACTTTTTCACTCTCCTCTTTCACTTTCATCAAGAGGCTCTTCAGTTCTTCTTCGCTTTCTGCCATAAGGGTGGTGTCATCTGCATATTTGCTGCTGCTGCTAAGTCGCTTCAGTCATGTTCAACTCTGTGCGACCCCATAGATGGCAGCCCACCAGGCTCCACTGTCCCTGGGATTCTCCAGGCAAGAACACTGGAGTGGGTTGCCTTTTCCTTCTCCAATGCATGAAAGTGAAAAGTGAAAGTGAAGTCACTCAGTCAAGTCTGACTCTTAGCAACCCCATGGACTCCAGTGTACCAGGCTCCTCTGTCCATGGGATTTTCAAGGCAAGAGTACTGGAGTGGGGTGCCATTGCCTTCTCTGCTGCATATCTGAGAATATTGATATTTCTCCCAGCTATCTTGATTCCAGATTGTGCTTCATCCAGCCTAGCATTTCACATAATGTACTCTGCATGTAAGTTAAAAAAACAGGGTGACCATAATACAGCCTTGACGTAATCCTTTCTTTATTTGGAACCAGTCTGTTGTTCCATGTCAAGTTCTAACTGTTGCTTCTTCTCCTGCATACAAGTTTCTCAGGAGGCAACTCAGGTGGTCTGGTATTCCCATCTCTTTAGAATTTTCCACACTTTGTTTTGATCCCCACAGTCAAAGGTTTAGTGTGGCCAATGAAGCAGAAGTAGATTTTTTTTTTTTTTCTGGAATTCCCTTGCTTTTTCTATGATCCAACATATGTTGGCAATTTGATCTCTGGTTCTTCTGCCTTTTCCAAATCCAGCTTGTACATCTGGAAGTTCTTGATTTAAGTATTGTTGCAGCCTAACTTGGATCACATATCTCTGGCATCACTTTCCATAATAGTTGCTACCTATTGCCTGTATAAAGGTCTCCACCACGACCCGTCGGTCTTGGAAGACCCTACACGGCATGGCTTAGTTTCATTGAGTTAGACAAGGCTGTGGTCCGTGATCAGATTGGCTAGTGTTCTGTTATTATGGTTTCAGTCTGTCTGACCTCTGATGCCCTCTCTCAACACCTACCATCTTTTTTGGGTTTCTCTTACCTTGGACATGGGGTATCTCTTCACGGCTGCTCCGGCAAAGCGCAGGTGCTGCTCATTACATTGAACGAGGGGTATCTCCTCACAGCCACCCCTCCTGACCTTGAACGTGGAGTAGCTCCTCTCAGCCGTGGCCCCTGACCTCTGGAGTGGGGTAGCTCCTCTCTGTTGTGTTTCTGTGTGGTCTGTCACAGCCCCCGCGCTTCTGCGTGGTCCCTCGCAGCCACCGTGATCAATGCAAAGAAATAGAGTAAAAAACAGAATGGGAACAACTAGAGATCTTTTCAAGAAAATTAGACATACCAAAGGAATATTTCATGCAAAGATGGGCTCAATAAAGGACAGAAACTGTATGGACCTAACAGAAGCGGAAGATATTAAGAAGAGGTGGCAAGAATACACAGAAGAACTGTACAAAAGATACCTTCATGACCCAGATAATCACGATGGTGTGATCACTCACCTAGAGCCAAACATCCTGGAATGTGAAGTCAAGTGGGCCTTAGGAAGCATCACTACAAACAAAGCTAGTGGAGGTTATGGAATTCCATTTGAGCTGTTTCAGATCCTGAAAGATGATGCTATGAAAGTGCTGCCAGCAAATTTGGAAAACTGAGCAGTGGCCACAAGACTGGAAAAGGTCAGTTTTCACTCCAATCCCAAAGAAAGGCAATGCCAAAGAATGCTCAGACTACCGCACAGTTGCACTCATCTCACATGCTAGTAAGTAATGCTCAAAATTCTCTAAGCCAGGCTTCAAGGATAAGTGAACTGTGAACTTCCAGATGTTCAAGCTGGTTTTAGAAAAGGCAGAGGAACCAGAGATCAAATTGCCAACATCCGCTGGATCATCGAAAAAGCAAGAGAGTTCCAGAAAAACATCTATATCTGCTTTATTGACTACACCAAAGCCTTCGACTGTGTGGATCACAATAAACTGTGGAAAATTCTTCAAAAGATGGAAATCAGACCATCTGACCTGCCTCTTGAGCAATCTATTTGCAGGTCAAGAAGCAACAGTTAGAACTGGACAGGGAAAAACAGACTGGTTCCAAATAGGCAAAGGAGTATGTCAAGGCTGTATATTGTCACCCTGCTTATTTAACTTATATGCAGAGTACATCATGAGAAATGCTGGGCTGGATTGCTGGGAGAAATATCAATAACTTCAGATATGCAGGTGACACCACACTAATGGCAGAAACTGAAGAGGAATTAAAAAGCCTCTTGATGAAAGTGAAAGAGGAGAGTGAAAAAGTTGACTTAAAGCTCAACATTCAGAAAACTAAGATCATGGCATCTGGTCCCATCACTTCATGGGAAATAGATGGGGAAACAGTGGAAACAGTGTCAGACTTTATTTTGGGGGGCTTCAAAGTCATTGCAGATGGTGATTTTAGCCATAAAATTAAAAGACGCTTACTCCTTGGAAGGAAAGTTATGACCAAACTACATAACATATTTAAAAGCAGAGACATTACTTTGCCAACAAAGGTCCATCTAGTCAAGGCTATGGTTTTTCCAGTGGTCATGTATGGATGTGAGAGTTGGATGGTGAAGAAAGCTGAGCGCTGAAGAATTGATGCTTTTGAACTGTGATGTTGAAGACTCTTGAGAGTCCCTTGGACCTCAAGGAGATGCAACCAGTCCATCCTAAAGGAGATCAGTCCTGGGTGTTCATTGGAAGGATTTATGTCGAAGCTGAAACTCCAATACTTTGGCCACCTCATGCGAAGAGCTGACTCATTGGAAAAGACCCGAATGCTGGGAAGGATTGGGGGCAGGAGGAGGAGAAGGGGACAACAGAGGATGAGATGGCTGGATGGCATCACCAACTTGATGGACATGGGTTTGGGTAGACTCTGGGATTTCGTGATGGACAGGGAGGCCTGGTGTGGTGCGATTCATGGGTTTGCAAAGAGTTGGACACAACTGAGTGACTGAACTGAACTGAACTGATTGCCTGTATATACGAGAGCAATTAATGTTGGATCTTTTTTTTTTGTTCTATTATTGAACAGATTTGCCTTACTATAGTTGAATAGTGCTATTTCCTTGGGGGAGTTATTCTGTAACTTCTAATTTATTTTTAGCTAAGGATGATATTTATATTGAGATTATTATGCTAAGGAAAAAATTGATGGTCAGAGGTTTGGGGAAAGATGGCTTTATGCAGAGGGGAGACTTGGGTAAGGGCCTGGCCAATTCCAGGAACCAAAGTTCAATATATCTGAAGAGTAGTAAGTGAGGTGTAGGAAATGAGATGGAGGGGTGTTCAGAGGCCTCCTAGGTGAAGGGTGATTGGAAATCATTTGAGAGTTTACTGCAGGGTATTGGCATGATCTGAATTCTGTTTCTAAAAGGTCGCTACGACTGTTTTTTGGAGAATGGGTAACATGGAGACAAAAGAGAAACAGGAATTCTTGCATTATTTTAGGAAAAAAACATCCATGTCTTCAAGTAGTGTATAAATGGTGAGAATAGAATCTTAGATCTATATCGTGTATATATTCGATTTGGAGACAATAGAACCTGATGAGGTATTCTATTAGTAAGGTAAGAAAGAGGATAGGGGCCAAGGATCACTCCTGGAGTTTTTACTTTACTCAGCTGGATGAATTTTGTCATTTACAAAAATGAGAAGTACTGAGTGAGAACCAAGTTTTAAGTAAGGGATAGGAAAATCAAATGTTAGTGTTGGACATGTTAATTTTTGGAAGTTTTTTATATATATCAAACATGCAGTTGATATATAAGTCTGGAGTGTAAGACACAGGTTACAAATCTCCTTCCCAAGTTGTATATCCATCACTGTCTAAAGAGTTTATCAGAATTTTTTGTGAGGCTTTAGAAAAATAGAAGCTCCAAACTTCTGGTAGCTTTTAAGAAAGTATATTATTCTTCTTCAATTTAACATTTGCTCATATACAGACAGACATTTTATTGGTGATTTATATTTAACATGTAAGCTTTATAGAAGCAGAAGTTTCTAAAATTGAGAGGACAATAATAAAATGAAGGCTGTGCACTTATATTTTGATTCAGAATTTGAATCTCCTGTCTCTGCTCCTTCATATTTTCTGAGGAATTAATCCTGACTGTGGTATGAATATTGAATTATATACTTAGAAAACAGTGGAGGTACTTTAAATGTTGTTTGGCTTTGACATCTGGAGCCTATCCTCATTTTTCTTCTCAAGAACATTCTTCATTTGCCTACTTTCTTCCTCCTTCAAATCATTACTTTAAAAAAAAAAGTGTCTACAACATTCTTGTCTTTATAATTCCATGCCATGTTCTGTTTCAACTTACCTTGTGGCTCAGCTTGTAAAGAAGCCACATGCAGTGCAGAAGACCTGGGTTTGATCCCAAAGTTGGGAAGATCCCCTGGAGAAGGGAAAGACGACCCACTCCAGTATTCTGGCCTGGGGAATTCCATGGACTCTATGGTGTGGCAAAGGGTCAGACACCACTGACGGCCTTTCATTTTTTGTTTCAACTTAAACAACTGAAGAGGAGCAACTCAGTCAGTGTTTCCTCTAGATAAGGGTCTAGAGGATCCCATTTTAACAGCAAAACAGTAAGGATTAATTGTCTAGATAACTCATTAGTTTTGGCTTTTTTTGCTTAAAATTTCTAATCTCCACCAGAGTCCACAAAAGTTGTTCAGTCATAACCATCAATGACCTATGTATTTCCAGCCTAAAAGAAATATTCCTCTCCTAATTTCACTTGATCTATCAGTAGCAGTCTACGTATTTTTCTGTCCATCTTTTATAAATGCCTTCTTAACTTTTCATATTAACTTTTATGACAATATGTAGTCCTTGCTTTCTCTCTGATTTAACCACTCTTTTTAAATATTCTTCCCTGATTAATAAATTAAATCAGCCCTCAAAATGTTAGACTTACTCTGAACTTTGTCCTGGAGCATTATCTTTTCGTGTTACATGTGCTGTTCACTGAAACTTATGGCCATCTGTTTGCTGATTACTCTTAAAATTATACCTCAAACCAAAGCAATTCTTCTGAACCTCAGACACTTATATCCAAATTTCTACTCGACATTTCCACTTAATCATCCCAAACTTATTGTGCACAAAATGGGAAGTTTTGATTCTCTTTTCTCCCAGACCTGTTACTCATTTTGTAAATAGCATCACTATCTATCAAAACTAAAGCCCCAAATTCAAAAGTTTTACTCCCCCTATTCTCTTCCCTTACCTCTCAAGTGCAAATTTAGCAAATCCTCTTCATCCTATCTCTAAAATGTATCTGATGTCCATTCACTTTTCTCCATCCCTGATCCTTTACACCATTAGAGCCACTACTATTTCTTTTGTGGTTATTTCAATGAGTTCTTAAATAATCCCTGTGCATCCACTCTTGCCTCTATAAAATCTACTTAAAAGATAGGAGCCAGTGTAATCTTTAAAAAGAAAAGAACTGAGAGCTTTTTTTTTTTTTTTAAAATCATTCGTCTGCATGGCTTCCCTATGGCCATAAAGGTCCTCTGAATCTAAACTCTCCTTCTTTACATCTTATTTTTATGCCAATGCAGCCTTCACTCAATCCACTCCATTTTGGTGCGGCCTTCCACTTTTTAAAATACACCAGTTTCCTTCCTGCTTTTAAGAGTTTTGTTCTTTTCTCTTTAGATACATTTTAACCCTAACCCTTGGCTTGTCGACTCTTATTCTTGCATTCCAACTTAAAAATCATCTTCACATGGACTTCTCTGTTCACCCTACCTAAACTAGGCCTCCATTCATATTCTCTATCTCAATATTCTGTTTAATTCTTTTATAACATGGCCAGTAGAAAGCTCCTTGAACTTTAGAGACCACAGATGTCTTGTTAATCTTTATTTGCAATAACGTCTTTCAGTATGTTATAAACTGAATTTTTGTGTCAATTCATATGTTGAAGCCTAGACCCCAGTGTGGTAGCATTTGAAGGTGGGGCCTTTAGGAGCTGATTAGATCATGAGGATGGAAGTCTCATGTACAGGATTAATGATACTTTAAGAAAAGATAGGCAAAAGATGGTCTCTCTGTGTCCTTTCTGCCATTTGGGATAAGGGAAAATGGCTATTTGGAATCTAGGAAGTGGATTCTTATAAAACCCAAATCTGTTAAAATCTTGATCTCTTCCCAACTTCCAAAAGTGTGAAAAATAAATGTTTCTTGTTTAAGCCAGTCAGTTTATGGCAATTTGTTATAGCATCATCAGCAGAATGAAATACACTTTTTTTTTTAATAAAATGAAAGAGAAACTTGCCAAAACAGATACAAGGTATTTTATCTTAAAAATCTGTAGAAAGTAACAAGTAGTGATTTCAGTAACTACAATTTCATGGTCTCATCCTGTCACTGTGGTCTGAGGTTTGGGTGGCTTTACTTCCCTAGTTGATTGAACAAGCTCTTGGTATTTCTCTACCATTTGAACGTTCTTTCCTTGGAAATAGTTTATGGATTGACTCTAGGCAACACTGCTTCTATGGTTTCAACCCTTCTCTGAGGCTTTAGTAACATCATTCCACTCTTTACCCAAGAGGCCTCTCATTGTGTTCCAGCGTACAATCATATCTTGCAGTGTCCCTTAACTCAGGTCACACCTGTGTAAAGAAACCCTTAATAAAAATCTATTAACAACTGAGTTTCCTAACAGTATCCTGAATATTTACCCTACTGTGTGCCAATTAAGGCCTAAGATTTGTTTATCATCAGAACAGCCAAGGAAAAAATAATTCTGCCTAGTGGTACTATCAAATAAAACTTTGGATTCAGCTGTGTACAGATGTGTTCAGTGATTCAGCTCAGCCAGTGTCACAGTTTTATAAAGCGGATAGAAATGGGAAGCAATTTACTTTGCCGTTAAAATGTTCCACTGCCACTTGGAAAGGGAAACGTGCTAAACACAGAAAGCTATCATTCATTGTTCTCTTCTGAAAGAATGTTTCCATAATTCTTCTGAAATCAAAATATGTGTCTGTTGAATTAATGTCAGGGATTGAGTGGTAATGGTTTGCTACCTTCTACACCATTCTAGAGAAGATGGATTAAAAAAAAGTTGCTTTCTCATAAGTACTTTTGACTTAAAGCACAAGTGTCAGCCAGAAAAAAGTTACAAAAATATATTTATAAGAAGTAGATTTTAGTCTGTTGTTGTGTGTTATTTCCATTTAAACTAGCCCTGGATTTGATATAAATAAGAGGTAATATTATATATATATATATATATATGATATAATTATAGAGATGAAGTTATGTGTTTGTCCACAAAAACATACGTATATACCTTATCTTTTACATATGTTTAATGTTTTTTGGCATTATAAAAGTATCTTTCATTTATTACCAATACTTGGAGAACACAAACAGGGATTATTATTTTTTTTAATTAAATTTTTATTTTTATATATTTTATATATATTTATATATATATTTTAATATGATTACATTGTACTATGCTTGGTAGGTACAAGTAAAAGGAAAATCCTAGCACATACTATTTTCAAAATCTAGATTATTTGAAAAATAGGTATAATAAGCATTAGACCAATTAGGATATTGGGACTGACATGCACACTACTGTATATCAAATACATAACTAATAAAGACCTACTGTATAGTGCAGGGAACTCTCCTCAATACTCTGTAATGGCCTATATAGGAAAAAAATCTAAAAAGTGTGTGTGTGTATATATATATATATAAAACTGTTTCACCTTAACATACATCTAAAACTAACACAACAAGGTAAATCAACAATGTCCAAATTTTTTTTTAATTGACCACAAATATTAGAATAACAAGACAAATACATGTAAAGGAACTCTTTTGTTGTAGATTAAGTAAAATTAATATCTCAATGGACTTGGTTTCTATAGAGTGGATGGAATAAAATATATTTTTCATGATACATTCCCCCAGAGCCTTCAGTTCAGTTCAGTCGCTCAGTCGTGTCCGACTCTTTGCGACCCCATGAATCACAGCATACCAGGCCTCCCTGTCCATCACCAACTCCTGGAGTTTACTCAAACTCATGTCCATCGAGTCAGTGATGCCATCCAGCCATCTCATCCTCTTCTGTCCCTTTCTCCTCCTGTCCTCAATCCCTCCCAGTATCAGGATCTTTTCCAATGAGTCAGCTCTTTGCATGAGGTGACCAAAGTACTGAAGTTTCAGCTTCAGCACCCAGGACTGATGTCCTTTAGGATGGACTGGTTGGATCTCCTTGCAGTCCAAGGGACTCTCAAGAGTCTTCTCCAACACCACAGTTCAAAAGCATCAATTTTTCGGCACTCAGCTTTCTTCACAGTCCAACTCTTACATCCATACATGACCATTGGAAAAACCATAGCCTTGACTAGACGGACCTTTCTTGGCAAAGTAGTCTCTGCTTTTTAAAATGCTATCTAGCTTGGTCATAACTTTCCTTCCAAGGAGTAAGTGTCTTTTAATTTCATGGCTGCAATCACCATCTGCAGTGATTTTGGAGGCCCCAAAAATAAAGTCAGACACTGTTTCCACTGTTTCCCCATCTATTTCCCATGAAGTGATGGGACCAGATGCCATGATCTTAGTTTGCTGAATGTTGAGCTTTAAGCCAACTTTTTCACTCTCCTCTTTCACTTTCATCAAGAGCCTTTTTAGTTCCTCTTCACTTTCTGCCATTAGGGTGGTGTCATCTGCATATCTGAGGTTATTGATATTTCTTTCGGCAATCTTGATTCCAACTTGTGCTTCTTCCAGCCCAGCATTTCTCATGATGTACTCTGCATATAAGTTAAATAAGCAGGGTGACAATATACAGCCTTGATGTACTCCTTTTCCTATTTGGAAACACTGGTCATAGCAAATACCCTCTTTTAACAACACAAGGGAAGACTCTACACATGAACATCACCAGATGGTCTACACTGAAATCAGATTGATTATATTCTTTGCAGCCAAAGATGGAGAAGCTCTATATAGTCAGCAAAAACAAGACCGGGAGCTGACTGTGGCTCAGATCATGAACTCCTTATTGCCAAATTTAGACTTAAATTGAAGAAAGTAGGGGAAACCACTAAGCCATTCAGGTATGACCTAAGTCAAATCCCTTATGATTATACAGTGGAAGTGAGAAATAGATTTAAGGGACTAGATCTGATAGACAGAGTGCCTGATGAACTATGGACAGAGGTTCATGACATTGTACAGGAGACAGGGATCAAGACCATCCCCATGGAAAAGAAGTGCAAAAAAGCAAAATGGCTGTCTGAGGAGGCTTTAAAAATACCTGTGAAAAGAAGAGAAGCAAAAAGCAAAGGAGAAAAGGAAAGATATTCCCATTTGAATGCAGAGTTCCAAAGAATAGCAAGGAGAGATAGGAAAGACTTCCTCAGCGATCAATGCAAAGAAATAGAGAAAAACAACAAAATGGGAAAGACTAGAGATCTCTTCAAGAAAATTAGAGATACCAAGGGGACATTTCATGCAAAGATGGGTTCGATAAAGGACAGAAATTGTATGGACCCAGAACCTTACATCTACCTTAAGGTATTGTGGAGCTTTATGCTTCCTCTCTGAAATTAATGTCATGAAATTTCATTTATTTAGCATATGCTTATTGAGAGCCTAAAGCACACTCATAGGCTGTGAGATGAATTGGGAGAAAATTACTGAATGGGCATTTGTCCTCAAGAAACATTCATACTGATATGGGAATGCATCAGTCAGGTTTGTCCAAAGATACACAGCCAGTCAGAGATAGACAATAAATAAATATATGGATAGACAGATAGAGTTCAAGGTCTTGGCTCTTACAGTTGTGAGGACTGGCAAGTTTGAAATCTATATGGCAGGCATGGAGTCATAACTGTAGGGCAGAAACTAATACTGTGGCTTTGAGGGAGAATTACTTATTTCCCTGGAAAACCCAGTTTTGTTCTTAAGGAACTTTCAGCTGACTGGATGAAGCCCATCACATCATCAAAGAAAAATGTCTTTTACTTAAAGTCAACCTCTTATATATGTTAACCATATGCACAAAATACCTTCATGATAAGACCAAGATTCATTTAATTGAATAACTTCAGACTATATCCCAGCCAAGCTGATGCATAAAACTAAGCATCACAGAGAGTAAAAACTCTAGTGTAATAATAACTGATATTTGAGTAGTAATTTAAAATAGGATAAAACTACTTTAAAAGCCATTATTATGATTTTTCTTTGCAACAGGGTTGTGACAGAGGTATTAATGTTAACAGCCCAATTATTCACATCAGGCATATGAACTCAAAGTTGTATGTGTAGGTCAAGTAAGATAAAAGACAACGTATGAAAAAAATAATTTACAAATAGTAAAGTTCTCAGGGAAATACTTAGATAAAGCCAATAAGAAAAAAAAGTATTTTTAAAATTATAGCAATTTATTTTTAAGCATTTTGAAAGAATATTCAAGGTTGAGAGCACTGGTTTTCAGGACAGAAAGAACTGATTATATTTACTTATTCAGTCATTCTTTCTCCATTCATTCATTTTACTTGTCTTTCCTAGGTTCAGTTCTCTCATCTAGAAATGGCATATAAAAGTAGGATTACCAAAAAAAAAGGTAGGATTACCTCATAGGGCTATTAAGAGGAATAATTTAAAAACTCTGTAACATATTGAATGTAAAACTCCAATGTGTTAAGCACATAATATTTATTAATTGTTACTTTTATTGTAGTAATTGGTAAAATGAACTCTTTACTAGGTCTGCTCCTTCTATAGAAAGGATTTTGCATGTAATTACTCTTTGGAGTCCTCCCAACTTTATATATATATATATATATATATGTATATATATATATATATATTCCTTTTTATTTTTATCATTTTTTGCTCTGTACGTTTAGTAAGTTTTCTGTGTTTGAACATAAAGCACACTATTTAGCATCACTGATATGGTTGTAGTTTTACCTCTCAATTCTTAATGAGCAAATGGTCAGGAGAATTCTTTGCCAGAATGTGTTAAGAGAAATGTGTTTATCCTGTCCAGAATTTATCCAGTTCCTTCTTCTTCATTAATCAACTTGTTTTGATCCATAGACTTAAGAAGTCACATTGTTCCACTGTAAGGTCAGTTCCTTGGCTCATTTCTTTTAACATAACTTGCAGAAATTCATGATTCTACATCAATGGTATTTCTTTCTCTTTTTTAAAAATTTATTTTTAATTGAAGGATGATTGCTTTAAAATATCGTATTAGTTCCTGCTGTACATAAACACGAATCAGCCGTAGGTACACATATGCCCCTCCCTCTTGAGGCTCCCTCCCGCCTCCTCCCCCATCCCACTACTCCAGGTTGTCACAGAGCCCCGGTTTGAGCTCCTTGAGTTATAAGCAAATTCCCACCGACTATCTGTTTTGCATATGGTAATGTATGTGTTTCTCTACTACCCTCCCCGTTCGTCCCCCCCTCTCCTTCCCCAACCCCAGCCACACATCCGCAAGTCTGTTTTCTATGTCTGCATCTCCACTGTTGCCCTGCAACTACGTTCATCAGTATTATCTTTCTAGATCCCATATATACATGTTAGTATATGATATTTGTTTTTCCTTTTCTGAGTACTTCTTAATGATAACTACTTCATAGACTTCAAAAACATTGAAATATAGAAAAGAATTGAATTTTCTTTAAGCTATTGCTAACTGCTATCT